>NC_134402.1:18894846-19069933 GCF_038048845.1 Mixophyes fleayi
TGGCACTCTCCATCCTGCTACACATGGCACTCTCCATTCTGCTACACATGGCACTCTCCATCCTGCTACACATGGCACTCTCCGTCCTGCTACACATGGCACTCTCCGTCCTGCTACCCATGGCACTCTCCATCCTGCTACACATGGCACTCTCCATTCTGCTACACATGGCACTCACCCTCCTGCTACACATGGCACTCTCCATCCTGCTACCCATGGCACTCTCCATCCTGCTACACATGGCACTCACCCTCCTGCTACACATGGCACTCTCCCTCCTGCTACACATGGCACTCTCCATCCTGCTACCCATGGCACTCTCCTCCTGCTACACATGGCACTTTCCATCCTGCTACCCATGGCACTCACCCTCCTGCTACACATGGCACTCACCATCCTGCTACACATGGCACTCTCCATCCTGCTACACATGGCACTCTCCCTCCTGCTACACATGGCACTCTCCATCCTGCTACCCATGGCACTCACCCTCCTGCTACACATGGCACTCTCCATCCTGCTACACATGGCACTCTCCATCCTGCTGCACATGGCACTCTCCATCCTGCTGCACATGGCACTCTCCATCCTGCTGCACATGGCACTCTCCATCCTGCTACCCATGGCACTCTCCATCCTGCTACACATGGCACTCTCCATCCTGCTACCCATGGCACTCTCCCCTCCTGCTACCCATGGCACTCACCCTCCTGCTACACATGGCACTCTCCATCCTGCTACACATGGCACTCTCCATCCTGCTGCACATGGCACTCTCCATCCTGCTACACATGGCACTCTCCATCCTGCTACACATGGCACTCTCCCTCCTGCTACACATGGCACTCACCCTCCTGCTACACATGGCACTCTCCATCCTGCTACACATGGCACTCTCCATCCTGCTGCACATGGCACTCTCCATCCTGCTACACATGGCACTCTCCATCCTGCTACACATGGCACTCTCCATCCTGCTACACATGGCACTCTCCATCCTGCTACACATGGCACTCTCCATCCTGCTACACATGGCACTCACCATCCTGCTACCCATGGCACTCTCCATCCTGCTACCCATGGCACTCACCCTCCTGCTACACATGGCACTCTCCATCCTGCTACACATGGCACTCTCCATCCTGCTGCACATGGCACTCTCCATCCTGCCTGCACATGGCACTCTCCATCCTGCTGCACATGGCACTCTCCATCCTGCTACACATGGCACTCTCCCTCCTGCTACACATGGCACTCTCCATCCTGCTACCCATGGCACTCTCCCTCCTGCTACACATGGCACTTTCCATCCTGCTACCCATGGCACTCACCCTCCTGCTACACATGGCACTCACCATCCTGCTACACATGGCACTCTCCATCCTGCTACACATGGCACTCTCCCTCCTGCTACACATGGCACTCTCCATCCTGCTACACATGGCACTCTCCATCCTGCTACACATGGCACTCTCCATCCTGCTACACATGGCACTCACCATCCTGCTACACATGGCACTCACCCTCCTGCTACCCATGGCACTCTCCATCCTGCTACACATGGCACTCTCCCTCCTGCTACACATGGCACTCTCCATCCTGCTACACATGGCACTCACCATCCTGCTACACATGGCACTCTCCATCCTGCTACACATGGCACTCACCCTCCTGCTACACATGGCACTCACCATCCTGCTACACATGGCACTCTCCATCCTGCTACACATGGCACTCTCCCTCCTGCTACACATGGCACTCTCCATCCTGCTACACATGGCACTCACCATCCTGCTACACATGGCACTCTCCATCCTGCTACCCATGGCACTCTCCCTCCTGCTACACATGGCACTCTCCATCCTGCTACCCATGGCACTCACCCTCCTGCTACACATGGCACTCACCATCCTGCTACACATGGCACTCTCCCTCCTGCTACACATGGCACTCTCCATCCTGCTACACATGCACTCACCATCCTGCTACACATGGCACTCTCCATCCTGCTACACATGGCACTCTCCATCCTGCTACCCATGGTACTCTCCATCCTGCTGCACATGGCACTCACCATCCTGCTACACATGGCACTCTCCATCCTGCTACACATGGCACTCTCCATCCTGCTACCCATGGCACTCACCCTCCTGCTACACATGGCACTCTCCATCCTGCTACACATGGCACTCTCCATCCTGCTGCACATGGCACTCTCCATCCTGCTACACATGGCACTCTCCATCCTGCTACACATGGCACTCTCCATCCTGCTACACATGGCACTCTCCATTCTGCTACACATGGCACTCACCCTCCTGCTACACATGGCACTCTCCATCCTGCTACCCATGGCACTCTCCCTCCTGCTACACATGGCACTCACCCTCCTGCTACACATGGCACTATCCCTCCTGCTACACATGGCACTCTCCATCCTGCTACCCATGGCACTCTCCCTCCTGCTACACATGGCACTCTCCATCCTGCTACCCATGGCACTCACCCTCCTGCTACACATGGCACTCACCCTCCTGCTACACATGGCACTCTCCATCCTGCTACACATGGCACTCTCCATCCTGCTACCCATGGCACTCTCCCTCCTGCTACACATGGCACTCACCCTCCTGCTTAGGGACACATAACTCATTCTCACAGGGCACCTGGACATGAATTCTTTCTCCGTGTGCTAACACTCATCGGGACTATATCCAGGGGCTCTCTTCACTCACTGCTGTCACACACAGGTTCTTCTGTGGCAGCGGTCACTCACTCACCCCTATCCTGGGCCTCTGGCTGCCATCCATCCATGCCTTTCTATTTCAGGCACTTTACCAGCAGCTTCTCATCCACAGGCTCTACTTTGCTGCTGGCCTTTGTAGTGGGGGACTCCCCCCCTTCTGTCAACTGTCATCCAGGGGTCACTCTCATATAGGGCTGAATCCTCTCATGTTCTCCCCTGCACTGGTGCCTCTCCTGGGGGTACCCCTGAAGGTGGGGATACCCCCATTGCCCCTTTCTCTGGGGTTCTTTGATGCCCTCACTGGACCATTAACTTTGCAGCTCTGTACTAGGCTCTTACTGCTGGGGTCACTGTCTCCCTTACAGGGGTGGCTCAAGAGGTGGCACTCTACTGCCATTGGGCTGTTTCCTGCCCCTAGTAGGCTTTCTAGGATGTCCCCTGGTGCCTCTGGTCCTTCGTGGCACCTGCTCTGCCCCCACCTCTTTCACTTGCAGGGGGCCTGGGTCTACCTCCTCCCTCCCAGGTCCTGGTTAGAAAATGTCTCTCCTCTCTCAGCACGTATCATCGTTAACTACGCCCCCATCGATCATCAACCATGCCCCCCATCGATGATGCGGTCACTTGCGACATCAGGGGGCGGGACCTAATGGTCGCCCTACTTACACCCTTACAGGGATTTAGCGGTACAGGTTGTATGAGGGATATGTGAGAGAGTTACAGCTATTACAGGGTACCTGTTGCATAAAAGACCATCCTCATCCAAGTGAAGAGAAGGCTATTAATAAATGTATTTGGTTACATATTAGTGGGTTTCATCATTCTATAGAAGTACGATGGGTATGTTTGCAATTAAGGCATTTTATTGTACTTAAGTATGTGCGTATACTGCAGTCAGTTCTATCTGTCTACGTACAGAAAGTACTTATTACGTCCACCCAAATTCAAATCAAAACGCATCTTGAGATCTGCTCGGATTTGAACGCGTGCGGAGCTACACACAAGTTCTGTGCTCTATTTTTAAAACACTTATTTGCAAGTTGCGTTTGGACATGAGTCCAGCCCATAGTGACGAAGCCTAGACAAGGTGGAGGCCATCATCAGAACATCTGAGGAGTTCACCAAAAGTCTAGATTGCCAGAGAGTGCAACAGAAAACCATGTGGATATCCCTATTACCGAACTCTGACCTGAGCTCCAACATCTGTAG
The DNA here is from genome assembly GCF_038048845.1 of Mixophyes fleayi. Classification (NCBI taxonomy): domain Eukaryota; kingdom Metazoa; phylum Chordata; class Amphibia; order Anura; family Limnodynastidae; genus Mixophyes; species Mixophyes fleayi. Next base: position 18,898,799 of record NC_134402.1, read on the forward strand.
AACCAGTTCCTGGAATGAGTCATAAAAGGTGTTTGTTCTAGAGATAAAAGGTGTCTTTGACGTATATCAGAAGGAGTGGAGTGATATTGTATATTTACATATATAGAATTGAATGCTATAAAATCAGTCTCGTTTCTCTTGTCTGTGTAAACAACTTTCTAAAATCTGTACAGACTTTGCTTTGAAAACTGGTAAAATAAGACTGGGTACACACTACAGGGTTTTCAGCCGATTATTGTACCAATCACATGAGAAACGACCGTTCGGCTCGATATCTCATGAATGTGTACGCTGCAACGATGAGCGATTATCATTCCAAAGCTCATCGTATCGCTTCATTTGATTTTTAACTGGGCAAAAAAATCTCGTTGAGCGGTGTCGTTCCTATTCTGCAGTGTGTATGTACTCAGCACCAGCAGTGTCCATAGATCTCTATGGACTGTGCAGAGTCAGGAACTTTTCAGCCGATGGTTATGACTGATGAAGAGCACAGATCTGACTGTAAGTCTTGTAAAACGTGTATAGTGTGTACACATGGATCGGCTGATCGGGACTTTTTTAATTTTATTTTAATGTAGTTTGTAAAATCGTTAAAGATGTCGCATCGGGAGAAATTTTCTGTAGTGCGTCCCCAGCCATTGCTGTTATTATATCGCCTTTAGTAAGGCCCTGAGTGATTAATTTCCTCCACAGCATCCTTTGATGTGTTTGTTCCCAGGGGCGGGCTGGCCCGGGGGGCAGGAGGGCCGCTCAGTCTTACCGGTGTTAGGGCCGGGGAGTAGGCTGGCCAGCCGCCCCCCGGATGCAATAAAGTGTATTTTCACGGGCGGTCGCATCACAATATACGTGATACGGCCGCGTGAGCGCACAGGCAGCCGCATCCCGTGACACGTGATGCGGCCGCCTGTGCGCCTCCCGGGCTGACATCTGCCAGCCTGCGCCTGTTTGTTCCTGACAATCCCCGAGCTACCTCCCGATTTAGGCAGGACAGTCCTGATTGGAGAGCTCTGTCCTGCTATCCTGACCGGGAGAGCTTTGTCCCGCAGGTGGGAAAGCTGGGAAATGTTCTGTTCTGTGAGCACAGCCATGAGAGAAAGGGGAGCAGAGAACTGGGCTTCCAAAGGCCTCAAAATTGTTATGCACACCCCTGTCATGTGGCCACGCCGCCCATCATGATGTGACCACACCCCAAGCGTGATGTAACCACGCCCCCCTGCCCCGATGCCGCCTACCCAAATGTTGGGAGGTATGCAATTAGCACCCCCACGTTTCACTGACTACAGATCACAATATCAGGATTACACTTTGTGATTACTTGCATGGTGAACTATATAATTGTTACAGTAATACCAGCTTGACTTGAATATGCCTTGTTTGGTATAGGGACACAATGCTGGTTACTACGTGCCTAGGGTGTGTCGCTGTGTCACTTATTCCTCATTAGTAACTGAAAAATGCTTTTCATGTTCTTAGTTTATGGTATAAGCGAGTTATGCAGTTATCTTGTTCTGCCCTCCCAATGCCCTAAAAGGGTTAATCTCAGTCACTCAGATAAGGTCAATAACTGCAATATTTACTAAACAATCTTCTTATGCCTTATTCTGTTCTGGTTTCCTCATTCCTCCCACAATGACAGCTCGTGTCCTCTGTCGACTGAGAAACAGACTTAGAGACCCAACAGAAAGCACCTGAAATTGTTTTCCTCTCTTTTAAAGGGATTTTAAACTGCGTGATACGTCCAATATCTATCTGGATTATAAATTTACAAAAGAACACACAAAAAAACCCATTGAAATAATGAAACCTATTATATTAAGTGTTACATAAAAGTGTTTTTTATTTCCATGAAATACATTTATTAGGATGTTGTTAATGTCTACTAAACATAAAATACAGTTTTAAACTTGCTCCTTATTGCAAACACATGTTATAGCATGCATACCAGGCTGTCGTCACTAATACTCAGGACTTAGACTAGTTTTGTAGCTGGAGCAAGAGAGAACATGTGTTTTCAAGCAGGAGCAACTGTAAAAATGCATTTTATGTACAGGCAACATTAATAACAACCTGATAAATGTATTTCATGGGGGGAAAAAAAGAATACATTTTTTTTATATTAATTAATGACTGCATTATTAACAGGTGACAATAGTTGATTACTTATTTTTGTGTGTGTTCTCCTGGGACTTTATATTCCATATATGTATTGTACATATCCAGCAGTGTATTGTATCCCTCAAAGCAAAGCAGACCTAGAGCCGTATTCAATAAGAGACATTTCTTCAGATCCCCTTGTAGCACAATACTATATGCGTGTGTTAATGAATCAGGCCCTCAATGTTTTAGGTCCCCGTAGCCATCTCGGTTCTCCTAAGGGCAACACTGGCTCTTGAGACCAAGTAGTGGAAATGTTACAGTGGATGGATATGATTTTGTATTAGTAAATTGCAGCGATTTAAATGCCATCTTTATTTTTCTTGCTAGAGTGAAGAATGGGTTTTGCGGAGAGTGAGTTCCTCAAATACCTGAGACGTCACATGGATCTTCTGGAACAGATAAAAATCAATGAGATGTTATTCCATCTGGCAGGAGTCTTAACCCCGGCTACTGTGGTAATGAACAACTATAAACAAATCTAATTACCAATAACAGGTTTATGTATCACGTTGGGTAGAAAAGATGTGCTCACCTTGATTGGAGACAGGTCTGGGTGTCATAAGGGAGCGTTACAAGATTGATTTTCCTGCACTCAATTTTGATCATGTATACAATACATTAATACTACAGTCTTTCAGAGGGTTGGGTACTATATAACGACACTGCAAATGCCAACAGTACTTAGCCCGACATGATTACACCGAAGACCTCATAGCCGACAGACTGGTCACACAGCTGAAGATCCCGGCACAATTACTAACTTAACAGCTCGTAAGACAATGTGTCCATTCAATGTGACGTCATCGGACTGTGCCGGGATCTTCAGCTGCCGCAATTTCTTTAAATCTTTGTTTTGTGTTACCAGTCTGTCGGCTCTGAACTCTATCTGCAATGTACTCTCAGCTTAGGCTCTAATACTCTATCTGCAGTGTACTCTCAGCTTAGACACTAAGGGCTAGATTTACTAAGCTGCGGGTTTGAAAAAGTGGGGATGTTGCCTATAGCAACCAATCAGATTCTAGCTGTCATTTTGTAGAAGGTACTAAATAAATGAAAGCTAGAATCTGATTGGTTGCTATAGGCAACATCCCCACTTTTTCAAACCCGCAGCTTAGTAAATCTAGCCCTAACACTCTATCTGCAGTGTAATCTCAGCTTAGACACTAACACTCTATCTGCAGTGTACTCTCAGCTTAGACACTAACACTCTATCTGCAGTGTACTCTCAGCTTAGACACTAACACTCTATCTTCAGTGTACTCTCAGCTTAGGCTCTGACACTCTATCTTCAGTGTATGCACGTTGCCACTTGCAGCAATCCCTTCTTCTGTCCAGGGTTCTCTGCTCTGGGGACTCTCCCCATATTCAGGGCACACATTCCTTGCTCCTTGCTGCAGTCACTGTGCTCACGCTCCCAGGCAAGTCTGAGAGAGCCTGGGACATCCCACGTCCCCAGCTATATCACATCACCTCTCTTCTCTCACTGTCTCCTCTGTATCTCCCCCACCCTTTTTTACAGCCCCCCTTTTTCTCAGTCACTACTAGACTGGTCTGGGTTCTCACCATAGCACCCAGCCTGAGTCCCTTCAATTTCCACAAACACCTAACTCCTATATCTATCTATCTATCTATCTAATATCTATCTATCTCATATCTATCTATCTATCTAGCGAGTTAAGTGTCCAAGTAATTTCTGGAGACCATCACTTCATATAAAAATACAGTTTTTATTATTGCATCTAAAAATCCAAATCAAAGTTGCTCCATAGCATATACAAGTTGCAGAACGTTAGGAGCATATCAATATTATACTCATCTTGAGATGAACGGAGCATAGTTCATGATTGTGTATGTTGGGCAACCCCCCAGCATCCTGCCCTGTTCGTTGGTGAAGTGGGAGGGAGTAAGGCTAACCACATCTTCCCGGCCCGCCCCTGCTGTAATTGGACGAAATTGGATTGGTTTAACAGACGAACGGGGCCTAAAGACACGATTCGTTGCATGGAGATCTCACCTCCCAGATGGGAGATCTCCAAAGTAGGCAAGTGTGCAATGAAGGCAGTAGGATACCCCTTACTCGTATACCTCCACTTCCACCACTCTATATATACATACAGTATACATATGTAAATAGCTGATGATGATGATAGAGTAATTGATGGATTATGGAATATCACCTAATATTATAGATTTGCATAAGGTTAAATTTATTGGGGCATATTCAATTATGATTCGCGGCCGTGATTCCGGACAGCTTCACCTATAAAGTGTCATTAAGGTAGCACAATATAGCAGATTCTGTGCGCGCTGCGGTACCAGGACCCGTGCGGCCGAGCGCAATTGCGGCCGCGAATCGTAAATGAATATGCCCATTGGGTCTTATTCATTATCGAATGTAAGACAAAAAAATGAGTAAGTTTTCTCCTGGACAAAACCATGTTACAATGCAAGGGGTGCAAAATTAGTTTATTATTTTGTACATAAATTAAATACTGATTTTACATGTAGCACACAAATACTTGATAGATTTATTTCTACACTGAAATTTAAAGTTAATCTAGGGCATGCACTACTCCAACTACAAATCTGCCATCACATTTTAAATTTACCTCCCCCTCCAATGCCACATAGTTTTGCCAAGGTGTAAAGTTACTCATTTTTTTTGCTTTACTTTCCTTAATGAATCAGGCCCTGAGTGTTGAATATACATCTACTATATAACATTTATGTAGTATGACACTTCCTGTTTGAAGTATTTCTCCTAATATGTATCTAATTTGCATGATTTATAGGAGAGCCTGCAGAGAAGTGTGATTAACAATGGCAATTCCAACACGCTGTTGGATTTTGTCAGTGATCTGAGTAAAAGAGATAACTGGGTAAATAATTTAATAAGTGCTCTCGAACAATGTGGACTCACAGACCTGGCTGATAAATTCCAGAGGACTTATGACTTATATCAGCCCCAAAGACGTAAGTAAAAACTATTATAATACAGTTAATACAGTATATAATACAAGTCCTGAGGGCAACTGAGTACAGTGGTACGAATCAAGTTAATCGGAAAGGGGTCTGTTAAAGATGAACATCTGGAGAAGCGGTTATAGTAGTTGAGGATCACATATACATTGTCCCTGACATCATGTAACACTGAGGTGGTTTCTATGAATATTAAATTGGAGTTTATATACATACTAGCTATTGTACCCAGCGTTGCTCTGGTTTAAATCTTTAAGTTTTTAAGTTATCAATGAGTTGGATGTAACTGTCAACATTTTAAAAATAATTAGCAGCTTAGCAGCTCTTCTAGCCCACCCATGAGGTGGCTGTCCAGTGTTGTTTTTGTTTTTATATTAAATGTTATCCAAATCCATCCAGTGGAAGGCCCAGAACAGGCTCCCCGGGTCAAAGTTCTGCCCGGCGTACACCAACGGGAGGTCCGACCGGGACCTCAACACCCTAGTATGTCTTCTGGGATCCAATGTTACCAGTCTGGAAAGTCTTCGTCCAAATCCTTCAAGTGGAAGGCCCAGAACAGGCTCCCCAGTATAAAAATTCTTCCCAGTGTACTTCAACAGGAGGTCCGACTGGGACCCGAATCCTCCTAAATCCTGGCCAGGAGGCAACTGGACTACCTTGCGTAGGTTTCATCCAAATCAGTGTAGGCGTGTCAAAGATATTCACCTACAAACAAACAAACAAACTTCTTCTTTTTAGATAGATAGATAGATAGATAGATAGATAGATAGATAATGGATAGACAGAGAGATAGATAGATATAAGATGGATAGATAGACAGTTAGTTATATAGATAGATAGATATAACATAGATAGATATAAGATATATAGATATAAGATAGATAGATAGATAATGTATAGACAGAGAGATAGATATAAGATATATAGATATAAGATGGATAGATAGATAGATAGATAGATAGATAATGGATAGACAGAAAGATAGATAGATATAAGATGGATAGATAGACAGTTAGATAGATAGATATAAGATATATATATATAAGATGGATAGATAGATAGATAGATAGATAGATAGATAGATAGATAATGTATAGACAGAGAGATAGATAGATATAAGATGGATAGATAGACAGATAGATAGATAGATATAAGATAGATAGATAGATATAAGATATATAGATATAAGATGGATAGATAGATAGATAGATAGATAGATAGATAGATAGATAGATAGATAATGGATAGACAGAAAGATAGATAGATATAAGATGGATAGATAGATAGACAGTTAGATAGATAGATAGATAGATAGATATAAGATAGATAGATATAAGATATATAGATATAAGATGGATAGATAGATAGATAGATAGATAGATAGATAGATAGATAGATAGATAGATAGATAGATAGATAGATAATGGATAGACAGAGAGATAGATAGATATAAGATGGATAGATAGACAGTTAGATAGATAGATAGATAGATATAAGATATATAGATATAAGATAGATAGATAGATAGATAGATAATGTATAGACAGAGGGATAGATATAAGATGGATAGATAGATAGACAGTTAGATAGATAGATAGATATAAGATAGATAGATATAAGATATATAGATATAAGATGGATAGATAGATAGGTAGATAGATAGATAGATAGATAGATAGATAGATAGATAGATAGATAGATAGATAATGGATAGACAGAAAGATAGATAGATATAAGATGGATAGATAGACAGTTAGATAGATAGATATAAGATAGATAGATATAAGATATATAGATATAAGATGGATAGATAGATAGATAGATAGATAATGTATAGACAGAGAGATAGATAGATAGATAGATAGATATAAGATGGATAGATAGATAGATAGACAGTTAGATAGATAGATAGATAGATAGATATAAGATAGATAGATATAAGATAGATAGATATAAGATAGATAGATGGATAGATAGATAGATAGATAGATAGATAGATAGATAGATAGACAGTTAGATAGATAGATATAAGATAGATATAAGATGGATAGATAGATAGATAGATGGATAGATGATTATAGTAAGGAGTACATTATTCCATATATAACTTTATAATATAGCATACTTGAAGATCCCGGAGGGGAGATCAAGTCACAAGAGGAGAGGGGGTGTGGTGATGTGACTGCACAATTATAAGTCCGCCCCCTGACGCTATGTGATATTTACGAGATGGGGGCGGGGATTAATAATTACCCCCAGTGAAAATTTTCTCTCTTTAGTAAATAGATCCCACAGAGACAATCAAAAGTTTATGTGAGTTTGGGGAATGTGGGTGTGTTTAGGGCCTCTTTTACTCTAATTGTGGGGGGGGGCTTGGGAATTTCATAGGTGTTAGTGCTTTGGAGAACTGAGAATGATAATCTAAGCACTATCAGATGCACCATCTTGCAGAATATTAAGTGACTCTCTGGTCATTTCCCCAGTGAATTGTGTAAAACAATTCCTAGATCTGGGCTGTCCATTCCACTTGTGTGAAAAAAAATATATTTCTCAAACCGTTGTTCAATTAATTATTTTTTTATTATTTTCATCTGTTATTACCATCCTGATACATTGGCTCATATAACAGTTTGACATACCTGCTTTATATTAACTGGTAAAATAAAAACATATGAAATAATGTTCTTTTAGTGCATTAGTATTTATATAATTTTCACGCATTTGCACTAATTGACAGCCTATGTAAGGTGTGTACCTCACACACAGTACCAGCAGGGCATGGGAAACCATACAATCATAGGGACCATAAAAACGAAGAAATATATTGCTATATAGGCATATAAAATAAGATACACACTTATCTGCCTTGCTTAACCCTGTCTACAGACTTCTGGCCATATCTGTGACCATTAGTGACAACAGTTTTCAGAAGACCATAGATTACTGCTCACTAATTGGTCCAATAACACCATGTGACCTGTGCAGGGGTTTCTGGGATAGGTCGTTGTGCTTACGGTATACCATTATTCCCAGAGACAAATGTCGCTCTTTTTATAGGGAACACAGAGCCCGAATCTCCTCAATCTCTACCTCCCACGACATTCAATCAACAGCCACCACTATGTCAACCAGATGGTTTTAAACGTACCTCAAGTCTCCCACTTCAGCTGCCATCCCTGGACCCACAGCGAGATCAAAGGTTCAGCCAGATCCAACCTGACCAAGAGACGACTCAGCGCCCACCATCCCAAAACAACAGCGGGTCGCCATCTCTGCCTCAGCCAACTCAACCGAGCATTCCACCACCGCAGAGCTCGATTCCTGTCAACATCCAACTGGACAGCAAGACATCTAAAGATAAGACCTCTATGTTGCCAATACCGGAGACAACCCCTTTTCATGCTGCACTCCCTGCGGATAGAGATGAGGTCGTAAGTGTGGTATGTGTGTTTGGGCTTTCTTAGAAATATACAGTATAAGTATTTATGTAACTCTGAGAGGGTCTCCTAACCACGGTTTGTGAAGATATTTTACATGTCTAAATGTTCTGCTTGGATTCATTTCCTTACATACAAGACCTGGCCATAGATAGCTACTTCTACTTCTATGAACTGCTTAGCAGTCATTTTAATTAGACGTGTTCGGCAGAATTTCACAGCAGAGTATGAAAGCTGACATAAAATGACAAGAATAAACAATACACGACTATCTGTTAGGCCAACCTGTGGCTCCCCAGGTATTGTGAAACTACACATCCCAGCATACCTTGCTAGCTATCGGTTGGCTAGCTACTGGCAAAGCATGCTGGGGCTCGTAGTTTCACAACACCTAGAGAGCCACAGGTTGGCCAGGGCTGTATTATACTCTGAACATAACATGTCTGTGGACATAATCGAAATACTGACATGGTCCTTCCATTAATACTGCACATCCTGACGGTCTTAAGTTTCTTGGACCCCCCTACCTAGTGCTGGAAAAACCAGAGTTCAGACCTATAGGAAGCGAATCTGGCTCTGCACGGGCGGATGGAGCCAGAGCCGTGGACTACCTGGTCCTCAGGCGGTCGCCCCATCCAGCCCCATTATAATTTACCAATTCCTAGAGGCAGCCCGGTGCCAACTAATTTATACGGCCCTTACCTCTCTGTGCCCCAGGTCATTAAAAATCTCAATGTTGCCAACAGACGTGAAAGACGTACAAAGGTCTTAATACAGCAATTTTTTCAATTTTTTAAGTGTTTTAAGAATAAACAAAAAAAGCAAGAGCACAGCATAAGTTTCCATTTGTTGACAGATTAAAAAAAAAAGGCAGACGTACATTTTTTTTATAAATCTTTGTATGTATACAACGTAATGTAAAAGAATGATTTAATACTGTGATGCTTTGCAAGCATTTATGTATGTATTTAATGTGTGCAAAGCGCTTAGAAGTGCAGATAAATCGAAGAAATTATATGTAAACATTTCCATAAGCTGTACGGACAACATTAGGGGCATTGTCAGAATGTGATCAGCGCTTACTGTTTATTTTACCTCCACACAATATTCACAATGAAAGTATCATATACAATATAATGTAATATACTTGTCACAGACGTGACTTTAGTACCTGCAAGTATAGGCACTACTACACCAGGAGGCGCGGAGTCTAACACGCCGCTGGTATTCACCAGGGACCCCCGCAAGGAAGTTTGGACTTAGCGGCAACGACGTGCAGGTCGCGCCCCCCCCAGGTAGCTACTTGCGAGATACGGAGAAACACGTAGTCAACAGGCAGAGTCAGGAACCAACCGGGCAGATGAGGTACCGAATCAGGAGACAGAGAATGGTCAGCAGGCCGAGGTCAAAACCAGAATATCAGGATGGAACACAAGGAGAATCCGAAGGCGAGGTCAGGAAGCCGGGTCAAACACAGGAGACAAGATAACACTAATGCAGGAACGCTGGAGCCTAGGTAAACCAGTTGCTCTGGCACCCTAATGGTGTCAGAGCAAAGTATAAATAGGAAGTGGTCTGACCGCCGACAGGAAATCCAGAAGCGCGTCCCGTTGCTATAGTGACGAGCGCTCCTGCGCACCTCGCCGCCGGAAAAACGCGTCCCCGTTGCTTGGCAATGGGGCGCTCAGGAGACAGACGTCCGTCCCTGCCTAACGAGGAGGCGCAGGGACGGCGTCTGACAATACTATATACATTAGTCACAGGGGAATATTGTACAATATTATCCCCATTCCCACATTTATTACCGTTACTTTGGTAAAAAGTAACACAGTTTTTCGCGCGCGAGCAGAAACCAGTGTTACTTCAGTCACAATATATCCGCGCGAGGTGTTTCCCCTGAAGGGAAGGTTCAGGCATGGAACTGGCAGACAATGTGGTCAGATAATGATTATATTATATACTCTTCCTGGTCTCAACTGGGTTCACGGTGGCCTGACAGTGAAAACGATGGAGCGGTCAGCAGCAGCCAGTGGCTGCGGAGCTGTTGCGGAACTACAAGTTACAGCAAGCCTATCTTGGGTGGAGGGCACTTGTTGTCAGGGCAATGTGCTTGACACTTGTCGACTTTTATGGCCTCCACTCTGGGAGATCTCATATGTGGGGAACCAAGTAGCACGTGTACATATAATATATACTAAAGTATGGTATGTAAGAATCCTGCCCGAGTATAGTCTACAAACTGCAATGTATGTATATGAAGTGTATGGTTACAATGGAAGATTATTGGATTGCCACCTTGTTTATTTATATCCTGAAATATGATGGCAAATTCTGACATTATTATAATTGAATCATCAATAGATGGTGCCTCAGGAAGAGCCGTTCTCCGGAAATCATACATCAGACATGCACCACATCCAGCCGGGTTGGGTCTGAATTTTTGACGCTGAATCTGTTGACAGTTAGGCTGTCGACACCAGAACGGCGACAGTTTACCGGACGACAGATTCAGTCTGTCTACATCCTTAAAATGTAGACACTGTGATTGTCGACAGTAGTAATGTCGACAGTCACAATGTCGACATCAGACGAGCAATGCTGGCGGGCACAAAACAGTTATGATAAATAAATAAAAACACTAATAAAGCTACAATTAACCCCACCCAGCCTTCCAAAGCACATGAGAACCTGTGCTGGCAGCTGGTGGACCGGGTGGCAATACAGTCGCCAAACCTGCCAGCCGTCGACACACAAAGGGTTAAAAAAAAAAAAAGTGTCCCCTAGTGCTGATACTAGCAAAATCAGGGGGACAAAAAGTGTGGGGTCCCCCTGATTGTATAAGAACTAGCCGGGGCTGGTGGCAATATGGCAGGGGAACCGGGACGTGACAACCAACCCCAGGCTGGTCAGCACAGAGATGGATTCCCTAGGGAGATAGAGTTCACAAAAATATTTGTACCATTGGAAATATGACTACCACCGGTACAGCCAAGTCGCTTAGTCCTGAGAAGAGTGGTCATGAGGTACAAGCTGAAGTCAAAGGATTGTTGAAGGTAGAATAATGATGGATGAAGCCAAAGTGAAGGGGTTGGAGAATGTAGAATAGAAGGGGACGAAGCTGAGGTCGAAGGATTGGAAAAGGTAGATTCAAGATGTACAGTGAAACAAAACAAGTCTTCAAAGCACAAGCCGAGAAATCCAAAACAACGCTTTGCTCCTGCACATTATGGCAGAACTGAAGGACTTTATTAAGGCTACAACCAGGTGCGATAAATGTTCTGACTGATTTGACCTTTTCACTGAAGGGCTAATTACAGAGTAAGGCAGGGTTTCCCAAACCGAGTTCTCAGGGCTCCCAAACAGTTCAGGTTTTCCATATCTCCTTACTGGAGCACAGGTGTATTCATTACTGACTGACACATTGTAACAGATCCACAGGTGGTCCTAATGATGTCACATGTGACCCAGAAAACCTGCACTGTTGGGGAGCCCTGAGGACTGGGTTTGGGAAACCCTGGAATAAGGAAAGCTGTGCAGTAATCCAAGTGAGGTGACTAGCTAGATTAATGGTCAGAGTGCTGATTGCTGATTACAGGAATTGAGAGAAGGTGTTTGGAGCCGTCAGAATGAATTGTTTTCTGACAGCTGTCATCTGGAACTAGGGTTATGAATCCTCACAGTAATTGTTTTCTGACAGCTGTCATCTGGAGCTAGTGTTGTGAATCCTCACAGGTGATAACAGAACAGTTAGTGTGGTATGGCCACGACAATTAATAAATAGGCTCCCCCAGGCAAAAGTGGTAATGTCAGAAGGACAATGGATGTAGTTGCTTAGTGAACTGGACTTAGTAGTAATACTTGATATGGAAAAGGACTTTGACAGCCTATCCTGGAACTTCTTCTGTGAAGTCCATGGTCGCATATAATTCCAGTTTTTTTTTTTAGGTACACTTCATACTTATTACATACCCCCCAGCCCCCACACCGACATGGCTGAAGTTGACTTGATGCAGCCCTCAGGGCATACACACCATTTCTGCTCCCAGTTGGTGATCCAGATTGTACAGGGATACTACTATTGACCAGATGGCTGACAATAAAATAAAGTCATTCTGCCATCAGTAGGGAAGAGGAGGGGGGCAGATAGGCCACAAGAGTTTTTGGAACATCCAGGAAGGCAAGGCTTTAATCTCTGGGAACAGTAAGAACACCGGTGGGTGGGATCTGTAATTGCTCTGTGTAGCAGGTACTTATGGACAGGATGTATAGAAAATCATCTCAACATTTTACATGAAAGGTCTCATTATAGCCCCAATTTGGTACAGGAACAATGCAAATATGGCTAATGACTACTGCGGTGGCCGCTATTCCCTTCAATATCTACATGTTGTTTCTGCAGCTTCACAGAAGACTAAATCATCCATTACAACCTGTAAAATGACATAACTAATAATTCTGATGATATTTTTAAATAGGCAGCGAAATCTTTAGAACCGCGTCCATCTACTGAAGGCTCTCACTCTGTAAGGAAGGACGTCGGGGTTGAACATCAGCGCCGGGAGCAGCCTGTGTATGGACAGGTGAGATACTGATCACGGTAAGATCACCCTCCATGACTATTATTGGCAGCAATATACGGGCGGTCAGAGCTTCTGGAAGAGATGAAGGTAATGACAGCCCAGACTATGGCACTATTAATAAATGGAGACAGTGGGAATTCACCTAACCTTTACATAGCCTGAAACATACCTCTAAACCTACCCCGTCCTTATAGTAACTTATCCCCGGCTCCGCACCTATCACATAGTGCTCCCCTAGTGACAGAATTACTGCCTCTGCAGGGGGTACAGCAGCTACGGGGCTGGAGGTGACAGTGCCCTATGGTTACCGCTAGGGCCAAGCACAAGGGTAGGACCTACATATTACTGTAGTGTAACTCACCAGCTTAACAACCTGTAAAATATATATTTAGAGTTTTACTAAGTAATAATACTGATAATATATTTTGATGCAGGAAGCGAAACCTCCAGAACCGCGTCCATCTGCTATAGGCTCTCACTCTGTAAGGGAGGACGTCAGGGATGGACCTCAGCGCAGGGAGCAGTCAGTAAATGGAGAGGTGAGATACTGACCATGGTAACGTCTCTTTGTACAACTTCAGAAAAAGATCACATAACTCTAAACCTTCCCCATCCTCATAGTAACCTATGCCCGGCTCTGCACTATATCCCATGGTGCTGTGATGCGCCCCCAGTGGCAGACTACTGCTGTTGCAGGGGGTAGAGCAGCTATGGGGCAAAGAGGTGAGGGGGGTCGCTAGCCGCCGCTAGCCAAAGTAGGACCTACATAATACTGTAGTGTATATCGCAAGCTTTACAACCTGTAAAATTACATCTACAACAATCAGTCAAAACAGTAAAACCACTGACAAATTACTTCAATAACATTGGTTATCTCGTTACAATGGCACCTGTCAAGGGGTGGGTTATATTAGGCAGCAAGTGAACAGTCAGTCCTTGAAGTTGATGTGTTGAAAGCAGGAAAAATGGTCAAGTGTAAGGATCTGAGCGAGTAGGTCTTGTGGGGTGTTCCCAGTATGCAGTGGTTAGTACCTACCAAAATTGGCCCAAGCACGGACAACTGGTGAACAGCCGGCAGGGTCATGGACACCCAAGGCTGATTCATGCCTGTGGAGAGCGCAGGCTAGCCCGTCTGGTCCTATCCCACAGAAGAGCTACTGTAGCAGAAATGCTGAAAATGTTAATGCTGGTTATGATAGTAAGGTGTCAGAACACATAGTGCATCGCAGCTGGCTGCCTATGAGGCTGCGTAGCCACAGACCGGACAGACTGCCCATACTGACCCCTGCCAACCTCTGAAAGCACTTACAATGGGCATGCGAGTGCTGAACTTGACCATGGAGCAATGGAAGAAGGTGGCCTGGTCTGAGTAATCACGTTTTAGTTTACATTATGTGGACAGCCTGGTACGTGTGCATTAGTTACCTGGGGAAAATATGGCACCAGTGTGCACTATGAGAAGAAGGCAAGCCAGTGGTGGCAGTGTGATGCTCTGGTCAAAGTTCTCCTGGAAAACCTTGGTTCCTGGCATTCATGTGCATATTACTTTGACACGTACCATCTACCTAAACATTGTTGCAGACCAAGCACACTCCTTCATGGCAACGGTATTCCCTGATGGCAGTGGCCTCTTTCAGCAGGATAATGCGCCCTGTCACACTGCAAAATTGTTCAGGAGTGGTTTGATGAACATGACAAAGAGTTCAAGGTGTTGACTTGCCCTCCAAATTCCACAGATCTCAATCTGATTGAGCATCTGTGGGGTGTGCTGGAAAAACAAGTCTGAGCCATGGAGGCCCCACCTCGCAACTTACAGGACTTAAAGGATCTGCTGCAAATGTCTTGGTGCCAGATACCACAGGACACCTTCAGAGGTCTTGTGGAGACCATACCTCGACGGGTCAGAGCTGTTTTGGCGGTTCAAGGGGGAACTACACATATATTAGGCAGGTGGTTTCAATGTTGTAGCTGATCAGCGTATATTTAGAGATTTACTAAGTAATAATTCTGATATTTTTAAATAGGCAGCGAAACCTCCAGAACCGCATCCATCTGCTGCAAGGAAGGACGTCGGGGATGGACCTCAGCGCAGGGAGCAGCCTGTGTATGGACAGGTGAGATACTGATCACGGTAAGATCACCCTCCATGACTATTATCGGCAGCAATATACTGGCGGTCAGAGCTTGAGGAAGAGAGGAAGGTAATGAAAGCCCAGACTATGGCATTATTAATAAATTGGGAATTTGGCCATTCACCTAACCTTTACATAGCCTGAAACATACCTCTAAACCTACCCCATCCTTATAGTAACTTATCCCCGGCTCCGCACCTATCACATAGTGCTCCCCTAGTGGCAGAAGTACTGCCTCTGCAGGGGGTACAGCAGCTATGGGGCTGGACGTAACGGTGCCCCATAGTCACCGCTGGGTCCATGCTCTATGGTAGAACATAGATTCTACTGTACCGTAGTGTATATCTCCAGCTTAACAACATGTACAATCTATAAAATTATATAGAGTTTTACTAAGTAATAATTCTGATGATATTTTGATGCAGGCAGCGAAACCTCCAGAACCGCGTCCATCTGCTATAGGCTCTCACTCTGTAAGGGAGGACGTCAGGGATGGACCTCAGCACAGGGAGCAGTCTGTGCATGGAGAGGTGAGATACTGACCACGGTAACGTCTCTTTGTACAACTTCAGAAAAAGATCACATAACTCTAAACCTTCCCCATCCTCATAGTAACCTATACCCGGCTCTGCACTATATCCCATGGTGCTGTGATGCCCCCTAGTGGCAGACTACTGCTGTTGCAGGGGGTAGAGCAGCTATAGGGCCCAGAGGTCAGGTTGGTTGCTAGCCGCCACTAGCCAAAGTAGGACCTACATTATACTGTAGTGTATATCGCTAGCTCTACAACCTGTAAAATTCATATACAACGATCAGCCACAACATTAAAACCACTGACAAGCGACATGAATAACATTGATTATCTCGTTACAAAGGAACCTGTCAAGGATGGGGGGAGGGGGGTATACTAGGCAGCAAGTGAACAGCCAGTTCTTGAAATTGATGTGTTGGAAGCAGGAAAAACGGGTTAGCGTAGGGATCTGAGCGACTTTGATTAGGGCCAAATTGTGATGGCAAGACGACTGGGTCAGAGCATCACCAAAACGGCAGGTCTTGTGGGGTGTTCCCAGTATGCAGTGGTTAGTATCCATCTAAGGTGGCCCAAGCAAAGACAACCGGTGAACAGCCGACAGGGTCATGGGCAGCCAAGCCTCATTCATGCCTGTGGAGAGCGCAGTCTAGCCCGCCTGGTCCTATCCCACAGAAGAGCTACTGTAGCACAAATGCTGAAAAAGTTAATACTGTCCGTGATAGGAAGATGTCAGAACACATAGTGCATCACAGCTTGCTGAGTATGGGGCTGCGTAGCAGCAGACCGGTCAGAGTGCCCATGCTGACCCCTGCCCACCACTGAAAGCGCCTACAATGGGCATGTGAGCGCTAGAACTGGACCATGGAGCAATGGAAGAAGGTGGCCTGGTCTGAGTAATCATGTTTTAGTTTACATTATGTGGACAGCCGGGTACGTGTGCGTTATTTACCTGGGGAAGAGATGGCACCAGGGTGCATTATGAGAAGGCAAGCAGGTGGAGGCAGTGTGATGCTCTGGTCAAAGTACTCCAGGGAAACCTTGGTTCCTGGCATTCATGTGCATATTACTTTGACATGTTCTACCTACCTAAACATTGTTGCAGACCAAGCACAGCCCTTCATACATGGCAACGATATTCCCTGATGACAGTGGCCTATTACAGCAGGATAATGTGCCCGGCCACATTGCAAAAATTGTTCAGGAATGGTTTGAGGAACATGACAAAAAGTTCAAGGTGTTGACTTGGCCTCCAAATTCCCCAGATCTCAATCTGATCCAGCATCTGTGAGATGTGCTAGAAAAAGAAGTCTGAGCCATGGAGGCCTCACCTCGTAACTTACAGGACTTAATGGACCTGCTGCAAATGTCTTGGTGCCAGATACCACAGGACACCATCAGAGGTCTTGTGGAGACCATACCTCAATGGGTCAGAGCTGTTTTGGCAGTTCAAAGTGGAACTACACAATATTAGGCAGGTGGTTTTAATGTTGTAGCTGATCAGTGTATATTTAAAGATTTACTAAGTAATTTTCTGATATTTTTAAATAGGCAGCGAAACCTCCAGAATCGCGTCCATCTGCTGCAAGGAAGGACGTCGGGGATGGACCTCAGCGCAGGGAGCAGCCTGTGTATGGACAGGTGAGATACTGATCACGGTAAGATCACCCATCATGACTATTATTGGCAGCAATATACGGGCGGTCAGAGCTTGTGGAAGAGATGAAGGTAGTGAAAGCCCAGACTATCGCACTATTAATAAATGGGGAGTTTGGCCATTCGCTTAACCTTTACATAGACCAGTGCCCGAAACATACCTCTAAACTTACCCCATCCTTATAGTAACTTATCCCCGGCTCCGCACCTATCACATAGTGCTCCCTAGTAGCAGAAGTACTGCCTCTGCAGGGGGTACAGCAGCTATGGGGCTGGACGTAACGGTGCCCCATAGTCACCGCTGGGTCCATGCTCTATGGTAGAACATACATTCTACTGTACCGTAGTGTATATCTCCAGTTTAACAACATGTACAATCTACAAAATTATATAGAGTTTTACTAAGTAATAATTCTGATGATATTTTGATGCAGGCAGCGAAACCTCCAGAACCGCGTCCATCTGCTATAGGCTCTCACTCTGTAAGGGAGGACGTCAGGGATGGACCTCAGCACAGGGAGCAGTCTGTGCATGAAGAGGTGAGATACTGACCACGGTAATGTCTCTTTGTACAACTTCAGAAAAAGATCACATAACTCTAAACCTTCCCCATCCTCATAGTAACCTATACCCGGCTCTGCACTATATCCCATGGTGCTGTGATGCGCCCCGAGTGGCAGACTACTGCTGTTGCAGGGGGTAGAGCAGCTATGGGGCCCAGAGGTCAGGTTGGTTGCTAGCCGCCACTCAGACAAAGTAGGACCTACATTATACTGTAGTCTATATCGCAAGCTTTACAACCTGTAAAATTACATCAACGCCGATCAGCCACAACAGTAAAACCACTGAAAAGTGACATGAATAATATTGATTATCTCGTTACAATGGCACCTGTCAAGGAGGGGGGGTATAGTAGGCAGCAAGTGAACAGTCAATTCTTAAAGTTGATGTGTTGGAAGCAGGAAAAATGCATTAGGATCTGAGCAACTTTGATTAGGGCCAAATTGTGATGTCTGGACAACTAGGTCAGAGCATCACCAAAACGGTAGGTCTTGTGGGGTGTTCCCAGTATGCAGTGGTTAGTATCTACCTAAAGTGGTCCAAGGAAGGACAACCAGTGAACCAGCAACAGGGTCATGGGCACCCAAGGCTCATTAATGCCTGGTCCTATCCCACAGAAGAGGTACTGTAGCACAAATGCTGAAAAGTTAATGCTGGCTATGATAGAAAGGTGTCAGAATAGAGTGCATTGCAGCTTGCTGTGTATGGGGCTGCGTAGCCACAGACCGGTCAGAATGTCCATACTGACCCCTGTTCACCACCAAAAGTGCCTATAATGGGCAAGTAAGCACCAGGACTGGACCATGGAGCAATGGAAGAAGGTGGTCTGGTCTGAGTAATCATGGTTTAGTTTACACAATGTGGACAGCCGGGTACGTGTGCGTTATTTACCTGTGGAAGAGATGGCAACAGGATGCACTATGAGAAGAAGGCAAACCAGTGGAGGCAGTGTGATGCTCTGGTCAAAGTTCTCCTGGGAAACTTAAGTTCCTGGCATTCATGTGCATATTACTTTGACACGTACCACCTACCTAAACATTGTTGCAGACCAAGCACATCCCTTCATGGCAACGGTATTCCCTGATGACAGTGGCCTCTTTCATTAAGATAATGCACCCTGCCACACTGCAAAAATTATTCAGGAATGGTTTGAGGAACATGGCAAAGAGTTTAAATGCCATGGAGGCCTCACCTCGCAACTTACAGGACTCAAAGGATCTGCTGCTAACGTCCTGGTTTCAGATACCATAGAACACCTTCAGAGGTCTTGTGGAGACCATGCCTCGATGGGTCAGAGCTGTTTTGGCGGCATAAAGGGGAACTACACAATATTAGGCATGTGGTTTAATGTTGTAGCTGATCGGTGTATATTTAGAGATTTACTAAGTAATAATTCTGATGATATTTTGATGCAGGCAGCGAGACCTCCAGAACCGCGTCCACCTGCTGCAAGAAAGGACTTCGGGGATGGACCTCAGCGCAGGGAGCAGTCTGGGTATGGACAGGTGAGATACTGATCACGGTAAGGTCACCCACCATGACTATTATCAACAGCAATATACTGGTGGTCAGAGCTTGTGGAAGAGATGAAGGTAGTGAAAGCCCAGACTATGGCACTATTAATAAATGGGGAAATTGTGCATTTCACCTAACATTTACATAGCACAGTGCCCAAAACATACCTCTAAACCTACCCATCCTAGTAGTAACTTATCCCCAGCTCCGCACCTATCACATAGTGCTCTGAGGCTCCCCTAGTGGCAGAACCACTGCTGTACAGCAGGCCAGAGGTCAGGGTGGCCTGTCGTTACCACTGGGGCCATGCACGAGGGTAGGACGTACATAATACTGTAGTGTATATCGCCAGCTTTACCATCTGTAAAATTACATATACTGTACTGTACTGTATAGAGTTTTACTAAGTAATAACTCTGATGATATTGTGATGCAGGCAACAAAACCTCCAGAACCACGTCCATCTGCTGCAGGCTCTCACTCTGTAAGGGAGGACGTTGGGAGGGATGGACCTCAGCACAGGGAGCAGTCTGCGTATAGAGGGGTGAGATACTGACCATGGTAACATCTCTTTGAGTGGCTTCAAGACCTAAATAAATAAATAATAAATAAGGACATCAGCTGTGGCAGCTATAGACAGCTACCTGGAAGCCTGTGATGTCAAATTAATGCTATTTCCCACATAGGAGATAATAGTATAACAAAATAGTAGATATGTAGGTATGTATGTAACATAACACAGTACGGGTCATCTACCACAAACTCTGCAGTCCCGCAACTTGTTCCCTAACACATTTCAAGTTCCTTAAAAAAACAAAATTTTCATCCAATTTTTGGATTGGCCGATGTTCCGAAAAATATGCAGTATACAATGGGGAGAAAAGATCTCCAAAAGTCCCAGAGCTTTTTCTCTTTATTTATTCAACTTTTTCGTTTTTCTTCAAAAATACTGTTCAGTTTCATCTCGATTATATCTTGAATTAATCATGAGTGAAGAGACGTTAGGACGTTAGCATGGGGCAATATTATTTATTTAAATCTTTATATTGCTCCTATAAGTGCATCTAGAAAGGAGATTTATCACAGGAATGCAACAGAAAGGTGCAAAGTCTGGCCAAATATAGGGATAAGGTCCAACCACTGGTGTGGTGGAGAATTCAAGTCCTTTGCGGGCAGATGAAGGCTGTGTGCCCTCCCATATAGCAGGAAATGCCCTATAAGTGTGGTCCTTCTGTACCTTTACATTCTATCTACTCTTTAATTTGAGATTCTTATAACTTAATTTGAGATTCCATGGAGACAAAACACCCAATCAGTTGCTTATTTAGATGTAGGATGACCTCTAGGAGTAATATTAATAAAATTTAGGTCACCATTACGAAAGGGATGGAAGTATCTGAGACTTATGGACCCCAGAGTTGCCTGTAGGATTAGACTCATGGACCTTATGCAGTCACTCCCTCCATTTCACCGATTCTGGAATGAAAAACCAACGTCCATGGGTCCAATAACCATCTCGCACAGTTAGGTAGATGGTCCTTATTAGGATAACATTTTGCTGGCTAATTATCATAGCCACTCTTAATACAAGACAGGAGATAAGAAGGGTAAGTCACTCCTAAAAAGTTGTTTTCTGTAAGAATTCAAGTTAAAGGCTCAGTATCTTCAGAAGTGTCAAAAGATAGTTGGGACAGGGTACCAGCTTTTCCGGCTGGTCGATAAAAAAATCAAGGTCCATCTTGATTGCCCAACTGGCAATCTCTTGGCTGAGGAACTCCAAGTTCCGATGATCTGTACGACTTCCGATTGGATGAAGAGTTCCTTCAAAAAGACGCCTCCACTCAGAGAAGACATATTTACTCTCATACAAAGCCACCGATTTCTGCGTTCTTCTTTAAATATTCTCTAAAACATGTCTTCACTGATTTCTAAGTTTAGTCATATGAGTCTAAACATAGTTTTGTTAAAAAGACTTTTAATAGCCCATAGTAATGTTGGTAGCTTATAGCAGGATGGGATTCTTATGATAAATAAATATCATTTGATGGATGTAGTTGTGCACTGATGTCTATTCCATTATTTTGATGTTGTTTTTAATATCAACAACTTTTTCCAGGTTGTTCCATTCTGTGTACCAGAGGACAGTGATGTTGAGGAGACGGCTTTCAGCAAACCGGGCATACTGGACTCCACTTGCAGATTTGCAAGAGAAGACTCCGAGTTGTCTGAGATTCCGGAATTTCAGATTAGCGATGATGAAGAGGTTAATGAGTCAAGAAGAGTTAGTGACCAGGCCAGGTCTTCTCCTACATCTCCACAATCTAACACGAGAATGAGCAGTACAGCAGTTACACAGCCAAAAATGCCACCAACCAGCACTCCAAACAACCAGCGCACATGGCAACATTCTGGAAGAAGCCCAGAAGAGAATGACTACTCATTTGGGAATGTTACTCATCCTGGAACGTACAGTGCTGGACATAACAGGCCTGCAGATGTTTCCCTATCCAACCAGCCTCAAGAAAACAGCTTTGCACTGTCCAATGACTACCGTTATTATACAGGTCATCACAAAGAAGAGGCGGAAGCGGACCTCAACGAAGGAAACCACGCAATGCCACGGCACAGACAACTGAACGTTCAGGATACCCATGAGCTGAATGATAAGAAAAAATGTCAAAACAATAGTGAAACAGAGACGAAAAAGAGTCTTGAAAAAACGGTTATAATGACACTTGGTGTTGCCGTTGTTTGTCTTTCATTATTCCTATTATGGAAAAAGCAAAGAGCTTGATTATATTGCGGTAAAGTACTAAAGCAAATATGGAGGAAAGAGCAACGCATTTCGACTTTTTCCTCCATATTTGTCATTTCACGGTTTCTTCTTCTCCACAGCTTGGAGAGGCCATGTCCAGAGAAGATGCTGGTGCCCGCACAACTGGTAGCTACATTAATTATTACCTTGAGACCTGTGTCCCATTCACTACAGTCCTCCATGCACCAAAATCCTCGAAGGTGGAGTTCAAGTCAATGTAATAACTGTATATTACATATGGCACTGGTCTTCTCCATAAACCAAGCACTGCAGCTCTACGTTAGTACATAGAGCCCATCAGACTTCAGTATATTGGTTTACCTGCATGCAATAGCATCAAGCTTTCGGCCCACAGATTCTTTCTTGTGGCATGACACAGAATAAATACGATCAAATGTTATTTCCACTGTTCGATGTGGACATTAGACTGACTGAGGGTAAATTCTCAGGATGCCTCTTGTCAGTTCATCTTTCTATCACCATACATCAAGATGTTTAACACATAATGTAAATGAATATTTAGCAAATTGTAATAATAAAAATAAAAACACCCTATTCCACATTGAAGTATATTTTTCTTTATTAGTTCTAGATAGATCCCAGGAGGTTCCACAAGCCATACCCGGAGAAGGAGGGAGATGCACTGTGCTCCTTCCCCTGTGTGGCCCTTTTCTAGGCTGAAGGGCCACACACTAAGTTGCCCATCACTGTCCTAAGGAACTGATGAGTTTCATTGTCATGAATATTGGTCCAGCTCAATATATGGCTGCTCCCACAGTGTGTAAGAAACAGAAACACTTTTATTGCAATGAGCCTATAGTATATCTGAGAATAAGAATTTACAATCATTCGATGATGTTGTGTTTGCTCATTGAATTGATTTTCTGTTACAATAATCATAAGTTTGGTGTGTGCTGTTGCATTACAGCCCCCTCCCTATAGCTTGCACTATAGTTCCCTATAGCTTGCACTGCAGCCCCCTCCCTATAGCTCTCATTACAGCCCCCTCCCTATAGTTCTCATTGCAGCCCCCTCCTATAGTTCTCATTACAGCATTACAGGCACTATAATAGTGCCTGGCTCTAGTGAGATGGCAATTACAGGTACTGTGCTAGTTTCAGGCTCCTGACAGATGGTAATTGCAGATGCAGCACTAGTATTTGTAACTCTGGGCAGTTTATAATTACTGACTCCTGGCAGTTCGTAATTGCAGGTACAGCACTAGTCCCTGGCTCTGGGCTGTTTATAATTACTGGCTCCAGGCAGCTGGTAATTACTGACACTGTGCAGAGACCACATTATGCAGAGATCACCATGATTTGACTATCCATTGTACTGAGATCACCAGGATGGGACTCTGCATTATACAGAGATCACCAGTATAGGGACTTTGCATTGCACAGACAACACCATGATGGGGCTCTGCATTGTATAAAGATCACTGGCAGCGGTGGTAGTAAGTTTAACAATACTGACTACCCCGACATTTACTACAACGACATGAAAAAAAAACGACTTACCAGGATCCAGATGACTTCATATGACGACCCGATGTGTTGCCGACTATAGAAAATGACTTCACGTCAAAACGCGACTCCTCTTAAAGTGGCGATGGACGTACCCGGCTGCCATTCATCTAGTGTAAGTATTATTTTAGTGGTTAGGGTCAGGGGTATTACGGTTAGGTGGGGCAGCACTGTGGCTCAGTGGTTAGCACTTCTGCCTCAGAGCACTGGGGTCATGAGTTCAATTCCCGACCATGGCCTTATCTGTGTGGAGTTTGCATGTGTTTCTTCCGGTTGCCTCCCACACTCCAAAAACATACTAGTAGGTTAATTGGCTGCTATCAAAATTGACCCTGGTCTCTCTCTCTGTCTGTCTGTGTGTATGTTAGGGAATTTAGACTGTAAGCTCCAATGGGACAGGGACTGATGTGAATGAGTTCTCTGTACAGCGCTGCGGAATCAGTGGCGCTATATAAATAAATGGTGATGATGATGATGATGAAGGTTAGGGTTAGGGTTAACCTTACCTTTACAAACCGGACCCGTCTTGTAAAGGTAAAGCTAACCCTAACCCTAAACGAAACAAATTACAGCGCTTGAAACTGAAAACACCGCCGACCAATTAATGAATCCGTGAAAATTGAGAATTAGGGACCGGATTCATTAAGGAACTTAACTTAAGAAACTTCACTTTTATAATGAAGGTAATTGACCACATCCACCCTTTTCTTAAAGGTAGATGTTTCCAATCTACCATCACAAACTGAAATTTGCAAATCTAAAAAGTCCATAGGCGTGTCATGGTAACTATTTACAAATTTTAAATGAAATTCATTATTATTAAGTGCAGAAACAAAAGAAAGAGCAGGTGATTCTCTTCCACCCCAAATGATAAATAGGTCGTAAATATAACAACCATAGAGGACCAGGTCCGAAAGGAATCCGCCCCCCCACCCCACACACACATAGGCCTCCTCGAAGGCTCCCATTTAAAGGTAACTCGACGCAAACCTGGTCCCCATGGCCGTACCCATCACTTGTAAATAATATATGTGATCAAAAAGATAATAATTGTGAGGTAAAATAAATTGAATACAATCAACAATAAACCTATCCCGTTCCTTAGATAAAGAGGGATCTCCCAATAACAAATGTTCCATCACCTTAATACCTTTATCATGTGGTATATTACTGTAAAGTGCTTCCACATCTAAAGTCAAAAAAGCATAATTGTCCTTCCATTCCAAATCCCTCAGTAAATTCAACAAGTGCATGGAATCATGAATATAAGACTTCAGTTTCACCACTCGTGGTTGTAAAAAAGTATCAACATAAAACAAAATGGATGAGGTAAGGTATATTCCTGATATGATTGGTCTCCCCGGAGGAGAGACGGGATGTTTATGCATTTTCGGCAGATGATTGTATATCGCAGTCACTTAATGTAATGGAAAAAGGAATCTGAATTCATCTTTACTTAGAACACCTTGATCTACAGCCCCGTCTAACAATACTTTCAAACCTTTCTGAAATTCTAAAGTTGGAATCATATTCAGACTTTTATAGAAGATAGCATTGTTGACCTGTCTGTAGGCCTCTTTCATGTAAAAATCATTTTTCAGACTTAAGTTTGAATTTATTTTTAAAGTTATTATCTGTATTCGTACTGGTGAGGTCATAAATCATTCTCTCTCTCCTGTTGTTTGTCTAGTCAATATTCAAAATTGTTCAATTCAAATAGTGTGGTTCCAACTCACAATGTGATTTAACAGCAAGAAGTAAAAGAGTAACAATTAATAAAATAAATACAGCCGATTACATACGCAGGCACTCTGGATCCAGCATACAGTCGTTTAATCCTGAAGTCTGTGGTCAAGAAGACTGTATGATAGTCCCAGAGCTCAGTTTATATCAGACATGAGCGGGCTCGGATTATCGCAATCCGAGCCCACCCGAACAGTGTGGATCCGAGGGCGATCCAAGCACTGTTCGGGTATTTCCGGCGGGGAGAAAGACTGAAAGCGAGGCTCTGACTCCAAATCCCGCCGTCGGATCTCGCGAGACTCGGATTGTATAAAATCCCCGCTTGCCGCCGCCATCTTCAGTCGGGCATTGATCAGGGAAGCGGGAGGTTGGGTATTTTAGTGGTGCTGTGTCCTGTCACTCTGTCCTGCTGAGTCCAGTGGTGCTTTGTCCTGTGCTCTGTCCTGCTGAGTCCAGTGGTGCTTTGTCCTGTGCTCTGTCCTGCTGAGTCCAGTAGTGCTTTGTCCAGTGCTCTGTCCTGCTGAGTCCAGTGGTGCTGTGTCCTGTGCTCTGTCCTGCTGAGTCCAGTGGTGCTGTGTCCTGTGATCTGTCCTGCTGAGTCCAGTGGTGCTGTGTCCTGTGCTCTGTTCTGCTGAGTCCAGTGGTGCTGTGTCCTGTGCTCTGTCCTGCTAAGTCCATTGTTATAAAAAAATTATAATTTTTTTTTATAAAAAAAGTAAAAAAAAAATTATACTGCAATATCTAACTACGTTCACTGTTCCTGCAGTAAAAAGGAATTTCTACTGCAATATCTATCTACGTTCACTGTTCCTGCAGTCCAGAAATATTAGTACTGCAATATTAAACTACGTTCACTGTTCCTGCAGTCCAGAAATATTAGTACTGCAATATTAAACTACGTTCACTGTTCCTGCAGTCCAGAAATATTATTACTTCAATATTAAACTACGTTCACTGTTCCTGCAGTCCAGAAATATTATTACTTCGATATTAAACTACGTTCACTGTTCACTGTCCAGTGGTACTCTCCTGTGCCGCATATAATTTTTAAAGGCTTTGCCGAGTGTGTGTGGTTAAGGGGTACGCTCTCTTGTGCTGCATATCATGGAGTACCAAAATTTGGAGGATAAAGTAGGGAAAGATCAAGAACCACTTCCTCCTAATGCTGAAGCTGCTGCCACTAGTCATGACATAGACGATGAAATGGCATCAACGTCGTCTGCCAAGGCCGATGCCCAATCTCATAGTAGAGGGCATGTAAAATCCAAAAACCCAAAGTTCACAAAAATTAGCAAAAAAAAAATAATTAAAATCATCTGAGGAGAAACGCAAACTTGCCAATATGCCATTTACGACACGGAGTGGCAAGGAACGGCTTAGGCCCTGGCCCGTGTTCATGACTAGTGGTTCAGCTTCGCCCAAGGATCTAAGCCCTCCTCCCCCCCCTCTAAAAAATTTAAGAGAGTTAAGCTGTCATCAACAACACAGCAAATAACTCTGCCTTCTAAAGAGATGGCATCACAAATCCCCAAGGTGAGTCCAAGGGTGTTGGTGGTTGCAAAGCCTGACCTTCCCATCACTGTACGGGAAGAGGTGGCTCCTTCCACCATTTGCAGCACGCCCTCTGCATATGCTGGAAGGATCACTCACAGTCCAGTTACAGATTTGGCTAATGAAGGTGTGAATGTTGTACACCGGGAGGAGGATATTGATGTAGCTGGCGCTGAGGAGGATCATCATCATCATCATCATTTATTTATATAGCGCCAACATATTCCGTAGCGCTTTACAATTGGGGACAAACGTAATAAACTAATAAACAAACTGGGTAAAACAGACAAAGAGGTGAGAAGGCCCTGCTCGCAAGCTTACAATCTATGGGACAATGGGAGATTGACACATGAGGTTAAGTATACATTTTGCATCTTGGCCCAGCCAGACTGCAAAGGTAGGGTGACTCATAAGCTAAATGATCCTGTCACACAACAATGTTGGTCCGGGGGTAGTTGTCTTGTGTGAAATTGTGTAACAGGCTAAAGGTAGTGAGGTTAAGATGGTGGTTGAGGAATATTATAAGCTTGTCTGAATAGGTAGGTTTTCAGAGAACGCTTGAAAGTTTGTAGAACAGAGGATAGTCTTATTGTGCGAGGGAGAGAGTTCCATAGAGTGGGTGCAGCCCGAAAAAAGTCCTGTAATCGGGAATGGGAGGATGTAATGAGGGTGGATGAGAGACGCAGATCTTTTGCAGAACGGAGTTGCCGAGTTGGGAGATATTTTGAGACAAGAGAGGAGATGTATGTTGGTGCAGCTTTGTTGATGGCCTTGTAGGTTAGTAAAAGTATTTTATATTGGATTCGGTAGAAGACAGGCAGCCAGTGTAGAGACATACAGAGTGATTCAACAGAGGAATAGCTATTTGCAAGGAAAATCAGTCTTGCCGAAGCATGCAAAATAGATTTTAGGGGTTTGAGTCTGTTTTTGGGAAGACCAGTAAGGAGGGAATTGCAATAGTCAATGCGGGAGATGATTAGTGCATGAATTAAGGTTTTAGCAGTGTCTTGTGTGAGATATGTGCGGATTCTGGAAATGTTCTTTAGATGTATGTAACATGATTTAGATATAGAGTCAATGTGGGGAACAAAGGATAGGCGTGAATCAAGGATTACACCTAGGCAGCGAGCTTGAGGGGTGGGATTTATGGTCATGTTATCAACAGAGATAGAAATGTCAGGTATGCTCTTGTTGGCGGGTGGGAATATTATTAACTCTGTTTTAGAAAGATTAAGTTTGAGTTGACGAGAGGACATCCAAGATGAAATGGCAGAAAGACAGTCAGTTACACGGGACAACACAGATGTCGAGATATCAGGAGAGGATAGATAGATTTGGGTATCATCCGCATAGAGATGATACTGAAAGCCAAAGGAACTTATTAGATTTCCAAGAGAAGCGGTATAGATAGAGAACAGCAGAGGACCTAGCACCGAGCCTTGTGGTACTCCAACTGATAGGGGAAGCGGAGCAGAGGTGGCTCCAGAGAAATTAACAGTGAAAGAGCGATTAGAGAGGTAAGATGAGAACCAGGATAGAACTGTGTCTTGAAGACCTAGGGATTGCAGCGTTTGTATGAGAAGAGAGTGGTCAACGGTGTCAAATGCAGCCGAGAGATCAAGGAGAATTAGGAGAGAGTAATGGCGTTCAGTCTTAGCAGTGATCAGATCATTAACAACCTTGGTCAGCGCAGTCTCTGTGGAGTGTTGAGAACGAAAGCCAGACTGAAGAGGATCCAACAGGTTGTTTGCGGAAAGAAAGCGTGTGAGGCGAGTGTAGGCAAGTCTCTCTAGAAGCTTGGAGGGGCAAGGGAGCTGAGAGATGGGACGGTAATTTGAGAGAGAGTTTGGGTCAGAGTTTTGTTTTTTTAGAATAGGAGTAATCACTGCATGCTTGTATAGTGATTGAAAGATGCCAGTAGAGAGTGAGAGATTACAGATTTGAGTTAGAGGTGAAATGAGCACAGAAGACAGGGATCTACCAATTTGCGAGGGAATAGGATCAAGAGGACAGGAGGTAGATGCTGATGTGGTTATCTTAAATGAGGCACCAGGGGGGGAAACAGTTGTTGTCCATGGGATGAAAAAGCCCATTGTCATGCCTGGACAGAAGACCAAAAAATCCACCTCTTCGGTCTGGAATTATTTCTTTCCCAATCGGGACAACAAATGTATGGCCATATGTACCTTATGTAAAGCTCAAATAAGCAGGGGTAAGGATCTTGGCCACCTAGGGACATCCTCCCTTATACGTCACCTGAAGAACCTTCATAATTCAGTGTTTAGTTCAGGACCTGTGGCTAGGACCATCAGCAGTCCAGGGACACCTAAATCCCTTGGTCCTGTTGTATCCACACCAGCAACACCCTCCTCATCAATTTCCTCCTCAATCTCGATTGTAGATAGTCCTGCAGGCCATGTCACCGGCATGACTGAGTCCTCTTCAATCCGGGATTCTTCCGGAGGATCCTGCAGCTCTACGCCACTACTTCCGCTGCTGCTGCTAGTCGGTCATCTTCCCAGAGTGGAAGTCGTAAGAACGCTACGTCTTTCACTAAACAGTTGGCCGTACAACAGTCGTTTGCCATGAGCACGAAGTACGACAGTAGTCATCCTATGGTAAAGCGGATAACTGTGGCCGTAACAGCTATGTTGGTGCTAGACGTGCGTCCAGTATCCGCCATCAGTGGAGTGGGATTTAGATGGTTGATGGAGGTATTGTGTCCCCGGTACCAAATCCTGTCGAGATTCCACTTCACTAGGCAGGCGATACCCGGGATGTACAGAGTACGAAAAAGTGTCCTCAGTGATCTGAAAAAATGCGGTTGTACCCACTGTCCACTTAACCACGGACATGTGGACAAGTGGTTCAGGGCAAACTAAGGACTATATGACTGTGACAGCCCACTGGGTAGATGCATCGCCTTCCGCAGCAACAGCAGCAGCACCATCTCCAAAACGCCTGCTCGTTCCAAGGCAGGCAACGTTGTGTATCACCGGTTTTAATAAGAGGCACAACGCTGACAACCTCTTAGAGAAACTGAGGGAAATAATCTCGCAGTGGCTTACCCCACTTACACTCTCCTGGGGATTTGTGGTGTCGGACGCCAGTAACATTGTGCAGGCATTACATATGGGCAATTTCCAGCACGTGCCATGTTTTGCCCACACAATAAATTTGGTGGTGCAGCGTTACCTGAAGAGTGACAGGGGTGTGCAGGATATGCTTGCGGTGGCCCGCAAAATTGCTGGACACTTTCGGCATTCTGCCACTGCATACCGCAGACTCGAGCAACATCAAAAAAGCCTGAACCTGCCCTGCCATCACCTCAAACAAGAGGTTGTGACGCGCTGGAACTCCACCCTCTATATGCTGCAGAGGATGGAGGAGCAGCAAAAGGCCATTCATGCCTACACAGCCACCTACGACATAGGCAAAGGAGTTGGGATGCGCCTGAGTCAAGCGCAGTGGAGACTGATTTCCGTGTTGTGCATGGTTCTCCAGCCGTTTGAACTTGCCACACGAGAAGACAGTTCCGACACTGCCAGCTTGAGTCAGGTGATTCCCCTGATCAGGCTATTGCAGAAGCAGCTGGAGAAAGTGAGGGAGGAGCTGTTAATGCATTGCGATTCCACAAAGCATGTAGCTCTTGTGGATGAAGCCCTTCGTATGCTTTGCCAGGATCCGAGGGTGGTCAGTCTTTTAAAGTCAGAGGAATACATTCTGGCCACCGTGCTCGATCCTCGGTTTAAAGCGTATGTTGTGTCTCTGTTTCCGGCGGACACAAGTCTACAGCGGTGCAAAGACCTGCTGGTCAGGAGATTGTCCTCTGAAGAGGACCGTGACATGCCAACAGCTCCTCCTTCATTTTCTTCCACACCTGTGGCTGCGAGCAAACAGCTGAGATTTCATAAACGACCCGCTGGCGGGGATGCTGAGAACATCTGGTCCGGACTGAAGGACCTGCCAACCATTTCAGACATGTCTACTGTTGCTGCATTGGATGCTGTCACCATTGAAAAAATGGTGGATTACTTTGCTGACACCATCCAAGTAGACATGTCAGACAGTCCTTATTCTTACTGGCAGGAAAAAAAGGCAGTTTGGAAGCCCCTGTACAAACTGGCTCTATTTTACCTGAGTTGTCCCCCCTCCAGTGTGTACTCGGAAAGAGTTTTTAGTGCAGCGGGGAACCTGGTCAGTGAGCAGCGAAGGAGGTTGCTTCCGCAAAACGTTGAGAAGATGATGTTCATAAAAATGAATTATCAATTCTTCAATCAAGACCAGCACTGGCCTCCAGAGACTACAGAGGGACCTGTGATTGTGGAGTCCAGCGGGGATGAATTAATAATGTGTGAGGATGAGGAAGTACACACTGAAGGGGGCGAGGAATCAGGGGATGAGGATAAGGACGACATCTTGCCTCAGTAGAGCCAGTTTAGTTTGTACAGGGAGAGATGAATAGCTTTTTTTGTGTGGGGGCCCAAACAAACCAATAATTTCAGCCACAGTAGTTTGGTAGGTCCTGTCGCTGAAATGATTGGTTTGTTAAAGTGCGAATGTCCTATTTCAACAACATCAGGGTGGGTGGGAGGGCCCAAGGACAATTCCATCTTGCACCTCTTTTTTTGCCATTATGTGCTCTTTGGGGCCTAGTTTTTCAAACTGCCATCCTGTCTGCCACTGCAGTGCCACTCCTAGATGGGCCACGTGTTTGTGCCGCCCACTTGTGTCGCTTAACTTAGACATCCAGCTACCTCTGTGCAACCTTTTGGACTAAAAACAATATTGTGAGGTGTGAGGTGTTCAGAATAGACTGGAAATTAGTGGAAATGAATGTTATTGAGGTTAATAATAGTGTAGCAGTTAAAAAAAACCAAAAATATGGATTTTAGCACTTTTTATGCTTTTTTTAAAAAAAAAAAAAATCAGAACCCAAAACCCAAAATCAGAACCAAAACCTTGAGTGGGGTGTTTTGGCAAAACCAATCAGAACCCAAAACCTCAAGCTAATCAGAACCCAAAACACGAAAAGTGGCCGGTGCACACCCCTAGTTTATATACAGGTGGTGTTGCATTGAAAATAGTAGAGATAATTTGGCATGTTTCCATTGGTATAGGCGTCAGGTCAGTAAGGTATAATGTAGGACATAGTTCAGTTCAAACGATCCCCTCCAAGGGTGGGGGTCAGCTCTCCAACAGCTGCATACGTATCTTCCTGTCGAAAATTTGTTTCAAACTGGTCTATTTGCATTAAACACACAATACCATTCTGATCATTAATTCCCTATCATCGATAACTTGCATACGCAAGGTGCGATCTCTTAGTCGATAGGAACGGATGTCTGAGGATAAATAGGGGATTAGAATGAAACTAAACATGATAAGTTTCCTGTATCCTGAACCTTAGATCTCACTAAAGTGCCTTTAACATTATTATATTTAACTATAAACTCTAATAAATTTGGTTAAAAATGTCTGTGTGTTGGAACTATTTTAAGGTGAACTATTTACAAGTGAATGAGTGAGTGTACATGAGTGTAGAAGTGTTCACACGTGTTGTGGTTAAATACGCCCTTCCACGCCGTAGCATGCTATTCGCATATTTTCAGACAAAGACAACCAGATTGATGGATATTAATTTTAAATGACTACACTCAATTATTTGACTTCGTCACTCCCTCTAATTCCAATTACACATTTTCATTTCTAAGATCCTCCAACACTTGTAAACACTCAAAATCTTTATTATCCAACACAATGGGACTAAGATTTGTATCAATTTTTCTCAAAGATTTGTTAGCAAAATATTCCTGCAAAGGGTTTCTGTTCAATTCTACAAATAATTCAATCAAATTAGGTTCTGCTGTAGGAGCAAAGCTTAAACCCTTAGGGCTAGATTTACTAAGCTGCGGGTTTGAAAAAGTGGGGATGTTGCCTATAGCAACCAATCAAATTAAAGCTGTCATTTTGTAGAAGGCACTAAATAAATGAAAGCTAGACTCTGACTGGTTGCTATAGGCAACATCCTCATTTTTCAAACCCGCAGCTTAGTAAATCTAGCCCTTAGTCAGTAAAGACACTTCTGCATCGCTCAATTCCTTAGATGAAAGGTTAAAGCCACCTATTGATTTTATCTCAACCCTAACCCCTAAAATAATACTTACATTAGATGAATGGCAGCCGGGTTCGTCCACTTTAAGAGGAGTCGCATTTTGACGTGACATCATTTTCCACAGTCGGCAACACATCGGGTCGTCACATGAAGTCATCTGGATCATAGTAAGTCGGGTTTTTTTTCAGGTCGGGGTAGTAGTTCTTCGAAATCCTCATGTCATCGTACTCCATGTCGGGGTAGTCAGTATCGTTAATGGGTACTACACTCAACCAGCACTTGACTATCCATTGTACCTGATGCAAATATTTATCATATCATCAATCATTTATTTATATAGCCCCATCAGGTTCTATAGCGCTTTACAATTGGGAACAAATACAGCAATAAAACAATACTGGGTAATACCGACAGACAGAGAGGTAAGAAGGTCCTGTTCTCAAGCTTACAATCTATGGGACAACGGGAGTTTGATACATGAGGGTAAATACGATATATTGCATATTGGTCCAGCTAGAATGCAAAGGTAAACAGTGCTTAGTGCGCTATGTGATCCAGTCACACAGCAATGTGGTTGTCTTGTGTGAACTGTGTAAAGGGTGATAATAGGTTACCCTAGGGAGATTAAGAGCTCATTGTCTTCCCTCCTTTTAGATCTTCATCCCATCTTGATCTCTCTATCACTGTCAACAACAAATCCATCACATCTGTTCCCCAGCTCCGCTGCCAGGGCATCACCTTCTACTCATCCCTCTCTTTTGCCCCCCACATTCAATCTCTTGTCCAATTTTGTTGCTTCCAACTTCGCAATATCGCCCGTATCCGGCCCTTCCTATCTCAGGATGCCACCAAAACCATTATCCATGCACTCATCATTTCCCGCCTTGATTGTTGTTACCTTTTCCTAACAGGCCTCCCTCTTTCCTACCTTGCCCCTCTTCGTTCTATACTCAACGCAGCTGTGAGACTTATCTTCCTCTCACGTCACTCTTCTTCTGCCTCTGCTCTGTCTTGCCTTACAGTGGCTCTCCTTCCCCTACAGAATCCTCTTGAAACTTCTCACCCTCACCTACAAGGCCCTCTCCCACTCCACCATCCCATATACCTCCAACCTCCGGGGACTTAAAACTCATCTGTTCCTCAAAGTCTACCAGCCATCCACCTAACCATCTCTCCATGCCTGACCTTATCACCTCGCTCTCCCCTGCTTGTTATTCGTGCCTTTGCGCTAGATCCCCTACACTTACTACCCATGGTGCCTGCTGTCTGTTTGCCCTCTCTTTAGGATGCAAGCTCTTATGAGCAGAGCCCTCTTTCCTTATGTCTCTCTACCTGTTCTCTTGCTTCAACTTGACTGTACTAGCTTGGAGCCTTGAGTCCTGGGGGTAAATGTATGAACGTGCGGGTTCTTCAACACCCGAGTGTTCAGCGTGTTCGGCGATTAAATTTCAAGCGGCGCTGCATTGTAAAGGGAATTTTCCCTTTACAATGCAGCGCCGCTTGAAATTGAAGAACCCGCACATTCATACATTTACCCCCTGGTATTATTCGTTTTTGTTATGCACGGTTTCACCCTGTATGGTCCACTGCATGTATCCTGTAAATAAATGATAATAATAATAAGAGGGTGGTTGAGGAATATTATAAGCTTGGCTTGCCTGAAGAGATGGTGTGACAGGATGGACCGCCTATGCCACCCTGTCTGCTGTTGCTGGGAACCGGCTGGGCTTATTTTGCCACAAGTCCCTTTCGCTATCCCAAATGCACCATCTCACTGCAGTAGAAGGGGTTACAAATGCTGACACCACTGGACTCCTTTACCGGCATCTTCTGGGTTTCTTCTGGGTGACTGATGCTGCTAGCGTACACCGTTACTGGTGTACCTGGGCTGGTACCCCTGACCTCTTACTATGGATCAGGGATGCTGTAGATGTATCCCCCCTGGCCTATCACACTGGCCGGAGCTGCTGGGTAGCGGGCAGAGCGGTGGTACTGGATGCTGGGTCCAAACCTCAGAGCAGCCGGGAACGGATTAGAGTTGGGTCTAATCTGTAGGTCACAGGAATAGAGAAGTTTCCAAGCAGGTCTTTGAAGCAAGTGATGTTTATTAGCTCCCACTGGTTGAAGGTACCAGTGAGCAGGTCAGATGAAGTAAGAAGAACAACTTTTAATACAAAACAGTGCTGTTTTTATACACATTTGAGACTAGTCTTAGCATGAGGTAATCCGTCCTCCTGTCCCTTTAACCAATATGGGCTGATTCATGCAGCCACTCTCTTCCACTGGTGTCTCTCTGTCTGGGGCGAGAGATTTGTCTTTTAAATCTCCCGCCCAAAGTTACTTTCAGGGACCCTGCTCCGGTGGTCTGGCTCTGCTCCCTGGCCGAAAATCGTACCAGGGGAGAGCAGCGAGATCCCTGGGCATAGTCCCTGCCCTGTTGATAGTTGAAGCTCTTTGAGCTCCAACTAGGGACTTAGCTTCCTGGGAAAATTAGCGTTTTCTCAAGTGTTAGCAGAATATGGTTTATATGATGTGTGGCGGGTGTACCATTCGGATGAAAGAGATTACACGTATTTTTCACATGTGCATAACTCATATTCAAGAATTGACATGGTCCTATCTGATAAATGGTCCTCTCAACATATAAAAGAAATTGAGATCCTTTCCATTACGTGATTGGATCATGCCCCCCTGGTGTGGCATTTGGAATCCATTGCCGAGGGCCGCCCGCTTAGACCCTGGAGGCTGGCAGAACATATATTGGTCAATGTGGAGGGTTCTCGAGTAATGAGAGATGCTTTAGACTCCTACATGGAGACTAATAAACCAGAGGATACCACTATATATACCCATTGCTGCGCCCTTAAGGCCATCACGAGAGGGGCAGCAATACAGGTGCAGTGACAATTAGGAAAACGCAAGCAGTGGTATTGACTTCTTATGAGTCACAATTAGCGTCTCTAGAAATTCTACATAAGCGTAACCCCTAAGACACTAAGGGCAAGGCTGAATTAGCAAACTTGCTTACGAAAATTAATGAAATCTCATTACTACAAATTAATAATGCTATAGCTAAGCTAAACCAAAGATCCTACAATTTAGGTAATAGAGCTAGCAAATTGCTGGCCCGCAAATTACGCGGGAATAATGTTATCAACAGGATCAAATCTATACATAATACACAGGGCACTCATATTTCTAATCCCCTCTCTATAGCGAACAGGTTTGCTTCTTATTATGAGGATTTATATAACCTAAAGAAAGATGTAACTCTGACCCAACCCTCGACTGAGTCAAGTAATAATTTTCTCGCCTCTGTCTCACTCCCATCTTTATCTCCTGAGGACGCTGGGGCTCTGTGTTCGGACTGGACGGAGGAAGAGGTTAAGGTCGCTATAAAATCTATGAAGCACGGGAAGACTCCGGGTCCGGATGGTTTCACCCTGGACTTCTATTCCTCCTTCCAGCCAGAGCTAACCCCGGTTCTTACCAATCTGTTTAACTCAGCACTAAAGATAGGTTCCTTCCGGCAGAAATGCTTGAGGCGCAAATAGTCACCATCCCAAAACCTGGAAAGGATCCCTGGCATTGTCACAATTATCGGCCTATAGCGCTTCTCAACTTAGACCTTAAAATATTTGCTAGGATGTTTGCCAATCGGTTAAATGCTATCGCAGTTAATCCACCTAGACCAGGTGGGATTTGTACCTGGAAGACAGGCGCCAGATAATACTAGGAGGGTACTGAACATCTTAGAGACTCATTCAACTAGTTCTGTCCCTCTACTATTATTGTCACTGGAAGCAGAGAAAGCGTTTCATAGAATTCAATGGGAATATTTAGCTGCTGTCCTTGCTAAATTTGGTTTTGGAGACTCTTTCCTTCAAGCCATAGCTACCTATGGCTTGAAGGAAAGAGCTTTCCTTCAAGCTACCTTTCCTTCAAGCCACTACCCCCTCGGCCAGGATCTTCAGCAATGGATTCCTCTCCTCGGTCTTCCAGATCACTAATAGTACCAGACAAGGCTGCCCTCTCTCCCCTCTGATCTTCGCTCTAGCTATAGAACTCCTGGCCGCTAAGATCAGACTGGCTGAAGATGTGGAGGGCACCGTCATCTGTAATTATCGCCATAAGATTTGTCTTTTTGCTGATGATGTACTCCTATTTATTACGAAACCTGAGTCCTCTATAGCTGCTGTATCTAGAATCCTGTAAGAATACTCAGAGGTATTCTATTATAAGCTAAATACTGTTCAAACAGAGGTTTAGGGGGTGGCCCTCACATAGGACGCTCTGAAGTCTCTGAAATCGCTTTATAAATTTCAGTGGTGTCCCTACCACATGGCATACCTAGGCATACGCATACCTATGGACCCTAATCTAGTTATCAAGTGTATTTACCAGCCATTGTTGGGAGTTTAATAAGCTTGCATAGTCATGGGCAAACCTTGAGATATCTTTGATGGGTAGAGTGGCAGCGCTAAAGATGGTGCTGTTCCCGAAGATCCTGTATCTGTTTCGCTCCATCTTCTATATAGTTCCTATGTCCCTCCTTAAGAAATTTTATACCATTGCGTTTAACTTCATCTGGAACAATAGGAGGTCTAGGCTCTCTAGAGAACGAATATTAGATTAAAAATAAGAGGTGGCTTAGCCACTCCTAAATTGGAAACCTATCAACAGGCTTCTATTTTGGATCAGCTTAGAGATTGACAGGCTTCCCCCCCATTAAAACCTTGGGTAGACATTGAACAACATAGTTTCTCTCCATTTCCACTAGTAGACCTCTTATGGCTGGACAAACCTAGCAGACCAAACCCAGTATCTACACTCAGAAGCGTCAGAGATTCACTCCCTGCCTGGGACAAGATGATGACCCTTTTGCCAGATTACCATCTCCCCTCCTCTAGTCTCTCTACAATAGCACTGTCACAACTAATTCCAGACCTCCACCTTGACTTTAGTATAGGCATGGTGCTTGGCGAGTGCAGGATCATTTGGAAGGAGGGTCTCTTGCCCCTGTCTCTCAACTACAAGCCAGGTATGATATTCCTGCCCGCGATTTTTATAAATAAGTTAGGCACTGGATACAAACATCCCTCACACTTAGAAGTGTTGATGCTGACCCCCCCTTACATCCAGCTGTCCCTCTCTCCTGTATCCCATGCAGGCGGTATTTCTTTATGGTACCGGCTACTCTTAACTCCTATTGATAATCGTGTTTTACCGATTCAAGCTATCTGGGAATCTGACCTAGATATTACTATTTCAGCTGACGTCTGGGAGAAAGTCTTCCAAAACATATATAAGATGTCAAAGTGTATTAACCACTGGGAAATGTTGATTAAAATTTTTCATAGGTTGTACCATACCTCGGATAAGCTTCATAAAATCTGGCCATCAGAATCCAAATATTGTTGGAGGCGTTGTGGTGAAATTGGTACGCTTATGCATTTTTTTTGGTCATGCTCCAAACCTCAACCATTGTGGGTTGAAATGTTTCATTTAATTTCACAGGTTTCCAAAAATAATATTTCTCCTTTCCCAGCTATGGCACTACTACATCTGTATCCTCAACATCTCCAACATCACAAGCCAGAGCTGCAATAGCACAGAATTGGAAATCCCCTCTAATTCCAGCTCTCCCTAAAATTATTACCAATGTGCAACATAGCTTTAAACAATCTATAGGGGTTTCCTCCCCATTGGTTAAATGGTTCACATGGTATGAGTATTTTACGGATCATAGTCCAGCCTTCGATTCTTGAGTATTGTTCTTCCCACTCAAGAATCCAAGACTTTTCCAATGCAGCCCCCCTTCTCTGGAACGACCTCCCTCGTTCCATCCGTCTCTCTCCTACTCTGTGCTCCTTCAAACGTGCACTCAAAACTCACCTCTTCCTCAAAGCCTACCAACCATCTACTTAACCCCCATCTCCTCCCTTTAGCTAGTCCTCCCTTCTCTCCTCTTGCCTCAACTGGCTCCTCTTGTGCCTGGTCTGTTTACCCTCCCTTAGGATGTAAGCTCGTATGAGCAGGGCCCCCTCCCCTCCGGTCTCCTTACCTGTTCTTCCGCTCCGATTTACTGCATATGACTGGCTGGAGTTTCTGAAGTATTGGTACTTTTTGTTCATTGTTCTGTATGGTTTCACCCTGTATAGTCTACTGTTAGTACTGTGTGCGGCGCTGCGGATACCTTGTGGCGCCTAACAAATAAATGATAATAATAATAATACTGTTGAGAGGTTCTCGAGCTGTGCACTTGGGGCAGACCCACAGGTACACTTCTTGTAACCGGATAGTCTCCTGTCTTATCTTGTCCCCCCCTACCTGTCTTCTCCTTTGTCGGTCTCACTTGCTGTTTTTGACGTATGTACCTTGTGCTATAAGCTGTTTTTTATTATTATTACTTCTTACTTTTACTTGCTTGATTGTTTGTATAAGCAGTGCTGATTGTTCATTGCACTTGATCTGCTGATTGTAACCTGTAATCACTGCTATGTTTGTAATTTGTTCTTCTAAAAACTCAATAAAAATCTTTTGAGTTAAAAAAAATATAAATAAAATCGAACTATAAGACTGAACTATGGGTTCCAGCTGCAGGAAGGCAGTTTGGAAGGTAGCACTGTGCAGAAATTGCTTGTTGAATGAAATGCTCCCTCCAGGGCATACGTAAGAGCTGCAGAGACTGTTTTATGTATGCTTGCAGTTTAAATGTGTTCAAAAAACTTTAAGTTAAATATAAATAACTTATTACTTTGTGACCCAGTGGGTATCCAGGAGATCCCAATAGTATAAGACTGCGGCACTCTTCAATTCTAGTAGCTGGGATTGGAGAGAGCAACTCAGCTCTGGGTTTGCATGAAGCCTGCAGTAGCTGGGCTTGAGGTAAGGGCCTGGTGGAGATTTGGCTGTCGCACCCTGCTTTCCCAGATGGGAAATGTAAAGTGCAGGTACCGAAAGGCTCTTCTGAAACTGCAAGCTGGATTGTATTAAACCCAGAAGGCACCATGCCTCTTGCGAGCCCCAGGAGGGCAAAGTGCCACACCAAAGATGCAACTGAAGGACTACTGCCCCGGGATCCAGCTTCCACCCTCCTAGAGCCAAATTCAGCTTGTAGGCAACACTAGACTTTGGGGAAACAGTCCTGGAAGTCAGTCTGGGCAGGAGATGTCAAAGTTGTGCCAGGGTCAACAGGGGCTAAGCCCTCCCTGGCTCTGGATGTACATGGACAGGAAAATAAAAACACCTTCCTATCCAGGTTAATGCCTCTTCTAGCTCAATTTGTGTTCGAATAAAAGAAAATGTCTACCCACTCCTGCTTCCTTGGTACCATGTCCCTAAACGACTCCTTTAGATGTTGCCCGACTCCTCTGACCGATGCTGGGGTTTATGATCCGGCGCAGGCTTGTTTTTGCATATATGGTGGAATTGCCCGAAATTAACCCCTTTCTGGTGTTAGGTCTAGTCCCTGATGGAATCTGTGATTCAAATCTTCCTCCCCATTGAACCTAAACTCTCCCTCCTACCTCTTGGATTTCCTTTGGCCACTAAACATGGACATAAATTAGCCCGTTACATTATTTCCGCTGCCACTTGTCAAATTGCCACCAATTGGAAACATGTAGCCGCCCCCCCTATCTCATCAGTGATCACCAGGATTTGGCAGGTTTACAGAATGGAATACATGACCAGTATTATTTCTAACTCCTCTAAAACTTTCAACAAAGTCTGAGAGCCCCGGATGTCCTACTTCCAGTATCGCTCCCCCTTACCCTAACCCCCACATTCCTTTCCTCTCCCCTTCTCTTCCCTCTCCCCCTCTGCTCCCAGGGTGGTTTCTGCCAGGCCACCCCTCTTCCTTTCTTTCTTCGTTCTTCTACCCCCAATCTTACTTTCACTTCCTCTCTCTTCTTCTTTCTCATATCCTCATTTCGCCTTTTCCTTCCTTCATTTCACTCAGATATTTAATATTCTTTAAACTTCTGGTCTTTCCATTCTCATCCTTATTTGGAGTCTGTACAACACTCTCTCCAGTGCACGGTGTTCTCTGTTAATTGTGCATTTTGCTTTATTTCCAAATGTACTCGATATTGATTTATATACCCGTCAATAAAAACTTGTTGTTTTTTTTAGAGAAAAAACCCTTCCTATCACTTTAAACAGTGACTGCATGGTCCAAACTGATCCTCTTGTAGAGATAAGAGGATTGAGTCATCAGGCTGGGGTTAGTATATCCCTTGTACAACATGATACAAAGAAACTGTATAAATCCTGATCTAGGTTGGTTTGGCCAAGCGGCACCTGTGGAAGCAGCCAGAGATGACAATCCAGCAAGACACTACTAAGCGTGGTGGATGATCGAGGTGGCACTGTAAGCCCATCCTGTCACAACGGGGAACCTCTTTTTTTTTTTCTAACTACATAGCGCCTGATTTAGAGTTGGAAATATATATGTGGCCTGAATGTACTTGCAGAACACGGCTGCACAATTGCATTTGTAGGTGGGTATTTTAGAGTGCCAAATATCTCGCAGTACGTACAATTTGTAATAAATCCATCGCAAAGATGCAACATGAAAAACTATACCAGGTCTATGGGACCTACAAAGATATACATCCTTAAAGGTCAAGTATATGTCCAGGTCAAAATCGCACACATTGCTAAGGGGACTTGTCTCTCCATATCCTTACTGCACTCAACTTACAAGAGTACACTCACGCATGCGCATGCCCTCAGACCTATTTAAGAGGCAAGCTATCCATTACTCCAGCTGCCCATTTGATATTTTATTGATAAACTGTGACATATCGACGCAATCAGACCTGTCTTAATAAACAGGCCCCAAAATGACCAGAGAAACTTGTGACCTGTTCCTTTTAAAATACCTCTGGACCAGGGCCGGACTGGCCATCTGGCGTTTGCCAGAAGGGCCGGTCCAGTACCCTGCGCTTACAAGTCCCACAGCTTTTTTTTTTTTCTTCTACTTAAATGTGATATCATACGCAGATGCGTAGCCTTCGCAATGTGCGGTCTGCTGAGGGCGCAGAGTGCTGAGGTATGTTGGTATTCTCAATGGGTCTCTACTCTTTTTCTTTGCATTCTGTTTGGGGGATAGGGAACATGGTGCAGGGGGGGGGGGAAGAAAATAAATAAAAATGACTGCACAGGGGGAGGGGGGGTGAGTGTTGTTTGCAGATGGGGAAGAAAGTGAAAATGACTGCAGGGGGGGCAATTGCTGTAGGAGGGGGAAAATAAAAATGGCCAATGTGTGTGGGGGACAGTTTATGACTCTCATCCTCCCTCATTAAATCCTCCCTTTCCTGGTTACAGGACTTTTTTCAGGCTGCACCCACTTTATGGAATTCTCTCCCTCGCACAATAAGACTCTCCTCTGATCTACAAACTTTCAAGTGTCCTCTGAAAACCTACCTCTTCAGACAAGCTTATAGTATTCCTCAACCACCCTCTTAACCTCACTACCTTACCCTATTACCACCGTTACACAATTTCACATAAGACCACTACCCCCTGACCAACATTGTTGTGTGACAGGATCATTTAGCCTATGAGTCAATTTTACCTTTGCAGCCTGG
This sequence comes from Mixophyes fleayi, assembly GCF_038048845.1. Classification (NCBI taxonomy): domain Eukaryota; kingdom Metazoa; phylum Chordata; class Amphibia; order Anura; family Limnodynastidae; genus Mixophyes; species Mixophyes fleayi. Next base: position 18,941,691 of record NC_134402.1, read on the forward strand.
CTGGGCTGAAATGCAAAATGTAGACTTAGCCTCATGTGTCAAACTTCCATTGTCCCATAAATTGTAAGCTTGCGAGCAGGGCCTTTTTACCTGTTTGTGTTTTACCCAGATTGTTTATTAGTTTACTGTTTGTCTCCAATTGTAAAGCACTACAGAATATGTTGGAGCTATATAAATAAATGATGATGATGATGATGATGATTTGTGTGGGGGACAGTATATGACTTTAATGTGTGTAGGGGACAGTATATGACTATAATGTGCGAGGGAAGGGGGGGCTCTTAATATAGTGTGGGAGGTAGGCTATTAATCTAATGATGAATTGGAGGTAAGGGCTAATTATTGGGTGCTATTTTATTTGTGGGGTGATGGTGGGGCAATTTAATATTAAGAGTGGGGCCTATCAATTTAAGATGGGATGATTGGATCTTTAATTTAATGCTGGGGTGGTTTGGGAGCTACTAAGTGAATGTGGGGCTGTTTGGGGAAAATGAGGTCTATTTATTAAATGAGATTATGAATTAATTAATGCCTGGGATGGTTGTGGGAAATGGTTATATTTATTAAATGTAAATGCTATTTAATTTCTTGCTGGGGTTGCCTGGAGGGAGGGAAATAGGTTTATTTATTAAATGGTACTACTATTAATTTAATGTTGGGGCTGGTTGGGCATGATGGGTGTATGGGTGGAGCTTAGTAAATCATGTCATTTTTGGGTGCTAAAATGACGCGATTCCCTGAGAATCGCACCACTAGTGGAATGGCCAAATACGGGAGGATTCCCTATTCTCCTGGACAATCCAGACGAGTTGGCAAGTATGATATAGCGCCAACATGTTCCGTAAAGCTTTACAATTGGGAACTGACACAGTAGTAAAACGAGACTGGATATTAGACAGAGAAGCAGTCTTACATGTCTAGTTTTAAATGGCTGCTTGGAGGCAGCACAGTGGCTTAGTGGTTAGCGCTTCTGCCTCACAGCACTGGGTCATGAGTTTGATTCCCGACCATGGCCTTATCTGTGTATAGTTTGTATGTTCTCCCTGTGTTTGCGTGGGTTTCCTCCGGGTGCTTCGGTTTCCTCCAAAAACATATTGGTAGGTTAATTGGCTGCTATTAAAAAATTGACCCTAGTCTGTGTGTGTATATTGGGGAATTTAGACTGTAAGCTCCAATGGGGCAGGGACTAATGTGAGTGAGTTCTCTGTACAGCGCTGCAGAATTAGTGGCGCTATATAAATAAATGAGGATGATGATCCCTTGCTAACTCTAATTATTTGTGCTGCAATATAATTTTCCAATGCATCAGCTTTGCAGACCCAATGTCACTACAGGGAGACAAGCCAGAATGGTGGCACACATACAGCTGTAAACAGAGGTTTAATGCATGCTGGTCCTCCTGTGCATTTGCTAAGCTGTGGAGGATTCTGGCAGCTAATGGGTCTGAAGACATGCAAATAGGAGATGCAGCTCATTAAATGATTTGCATATATATATATATATATATATATATATATATATATATATATATATATATATATATATATATATATATGTGTGTGTGTGTCAGCAGACATGACTAGCTATTTAGCTCAATGCCCTGTTATAGCAGATGGGTTATTTTCTGTTTTCCCTGGTAACAATGAGGGTGCTCAGTGCATGCAGTGCTCTCCTTGCACACGCTCTCTCCTTCCAAAAATAGCCCCTCAGCTCCCACCAGAGGCTCCTGACTGACATCCTCCTGCGTTGCCATGGATACCACACAGCTGTCACTCACTGAGCAGCCCCGCCCCCCACACTAGGCGTGCGCGCGGTGGTTGGTGGCAGCGCCCGTCACTCACCGTCTGTCTAACAGGCGATTGGTTGGTCGTGCCCGCCCGGCTGTAGTGCGCCTGCGCAGTCCGTCAGTGTAGGGCTGTTGCTGCCAGCCGGCGGCGGTGACATCGCGGGGTGATGGCGCAGAACGGACCGCGGGGTCCGGAGAACGATGCGGGAGGACAGGAGCCTCGTACCCGGCATAGGAGCTGCCCCTCGGAGGTCCCCTCGTCCTCCGCCGGAACTTCCCGGGAGAGGCTGAGCTCGGTCCCCCGGGCCCGGCCGCGCCTCGACTCCCTCCGGAAAAACAGACCGCGTAAGTGACAGGTGTAACCGGGGGAGCGGGGCCCGGGCAGTGTCCGGGGCACAGACACACGATGGCCGCCTGTTGGAGCGGCTGGGATACACTGAGGCGGCCATACCTGGTCTGTATACAGAGGGGTCCGGGTGTAACGGTCTTCTGTAGGGAGATAGCTAGGAGGAGGGGCGGGGCTACAGGGAGGTGTGGTGACAGGAGGGGAGGAGCTACAGAGAGATGGGGAGGGTCGATAATAGGGGCGGGGCTACATGTAGATGGGGTGATTGGAGGGGAGGGGCTACAGAGAGATGGGGAGGGTTGATAATAGGGGCGGGGCTACATGGAGATGGGGTGACTGAAGGGGTGGGGCTACATGTAGGTGGGGTGACTGGAGGGGAGGGGCTACAAGGAGGTGGGTGACATGAGGGGAGTGGCTATAGGAAGGTGGGGGAGGAGCTACAGGGAGGTTGGGTGATAGGGGAGGAGGAGCTATAGGGTGTAAGGGGTGACAATAGGGGAGGAACTAGAGGTAAAGGGGGTAATAGGGACTATCTGGAGGGAGGGACTAGCGTTAGGAGGGGACACAGGAGAGGAGGGACTAGAGGTAAGAGGGGGTGACAGTGGGGGAGGGACTAGCATTAGGAGGTGGAGACTGTAGGGGAGGAACTTCAGAGGGGAGAGGAGGGACTGCAGGATGAATAGGAAGGCAGTTAAGGAGGAAATACAGGTTGGAGGGGGGTGAGGAGAGGAACTACAGGCAGAAGGGGGGTGTGAGGGACTAGAGGGTGGAGGAGGTGGTTGGAAAGGAGGGACACAGGGAGGAGGGGGTGACTGGAGAGGAGGCACTACAGGGACAAAGGGAAGACTACAGGAAAGAGGGGGTGGCAGGAGGGGAGTACACAGGAGCTGTGCACAGGAGAGGAGGTATCACAGGGAGGGACTACAGGGCGTAGAGTAGAGACTAGTGCGTGGATGCATGACAGGAGAGAAGACACTATAGAGAGATGGGGGAGAGAGGAGGTACGATAGGGAGGCGGGGGAGAGTGGCCAGATGAGGAGGAGGGACTACAGAACAAGACAGAAGCCAGTACAGGGAGGCTGGGAGATGAGGGGGGAGGGACTACAGGGAGGAGGTAGTGATAGTAGGGTAGGGACTGTGGAAAGGAGGGTGTGACGGGTGGGGGAGGGATTGTGGGGAGGAGGGTGTGACAGGTGGGGGAGGAACTGTGGGAAGCAGGGGTGGGTGAGACAAGAGGGGAGGGTGTGATAAGTGGGGAGGGACTGGGGAAAGGAGGGTGTGACAGGAGGGGAGTGATTGTGGGGAGGAGGGTGTGACAGGTGGGGGAATGACTGGGGAGGAAGGGAGGGTGTGACAGGTGGGGGAGGGACTGTGGGGAGGAGGGTGTGACAGGTGGGGGAGGGACTGTGGAAAGGAGGGGTGGGTGAGACAGGAGGGGAGGAACTGGGAAGGAGCGTGTGACAGTTGGAGAGGGAGTGTGGGAAGTAAAGCAGGGTGTGAGATGGGGAGGAGGGTGAGCCATGAAGGGAGGGAGTATAGGTAGAAGGGGAATGATAAAGTAGAGGAAAGAATTGGAAGAGATGTGGTTAGGGAGGAAAAAGGTTGATGACCGCAGTGAGGAAGTGTTGTGACTATAAGGGTGGTGAATGACGGTGTTTGTAAAGTGGACTTTGTATAGTTAGTGTAGCACTAGTGGATCTTGTATAGTTAGTGTAGCACTAGTGGATCTTGTATAGTAAGTGTAGCACTAGTGGATCTTGTATAGTTAGTGTAGCACTAGTGGATCTTGTATAGTTAGTGTAGCACTAGTGGATCTTGTATAGTTAGTGTAGCACTAGTGGATCTTGTATAGTAAGTGTAGCACTAGTGGATCTTGTATAGTTAGTGTAGCACTAGTGGATCTTGTATAGTAAGTGTAGCACTAGTGGATCTTGTATAGTAAGTGTAGCACTAGTGGATCTTGTATAGTTAGTGTAGCACTAGTGGATCTTGCATAGTAAGTGTAGCACTAGTGGATCTTGCATAGTAAGTGTAGCACTAGTGGATCTTGTATAGTAAGTGTAGCACTAGTGGATCTTGTATAGTAAGTGTAGCACTAGTGGATCTTGTATAGTTAGTGTAGCACTAGTGGATCTTGTATAGTTAGTGTAGCACTAGTGGATCTTGTATAGTAAGTGTAGCACTAGTGGATCTTGTATAGTTAGTGTAGCACTAGTGGATCTTGTATAGTTAGTGTAGCACTAGTGGATCTTGTATAGTAAGTGTAGCACTAGTGGATCTTGTATAGTAAGTGTAGCACTAGTGGATCTTGTATAGTAAGTGTAGCACTAGTGGATCTTGTATAGTAAGTGTAGCACTAGTGGATCTTGTATAGTTAGTGTAGCACTAGTGGATCTTGTATAGTAAGTGTAGCACTAGTGGATCTTGTATAGTAAGTGTAGCACTAGTGGATCTTATATAGTAAGTGTAGCACTAGTGGATCTTGTATAGTAAGTGTAGCACTAGTGGATCTTGTATAGTAAGTGTAGCACTAGTGGATCTTGTATAGTAAGTGTAGCACTGGCGTTTTTAGTGCCCGATTGCTCTCATGTTGTCACATTAAACTGAATGAGGAATTTTGATTTGTTAACTCTGTGATGACCAAGTATTGCAGAAACATTTGAAGTAATGTTCACACTGTTCTATTAATTATTTTCCTGTACTGGTGCTTTTCTTCTTAGTAGTAAGCAGTTATATTTTCCATATAATGCTTATGTAGAAATGCAGGCACTTAGCATTCCCCCTTGTTATCTGTAGTACCCCTATATACTGGACAAAACGTTTAACCTGTAGCTTCCAAGAGCTGATGAGTGAAAACTGATGAGATGTGATATAGGATACAGAACATAAAGTCACATAATAATAATAATAGGGCTGCCAGCACAGTGGATATTCGATATGGAGGTCTGAGTAGCACCCTGTTAACCCTGATGTTGCTGAGGCTTTTCTCACCCCTGTTCTGAGCCTGTTTTGGCCCTTTTGGGGCCGTTCACATTCCCACATTAATATCAGTCATTTGTTATACAACTATACCTTGGTTTTTTTGTTTTTCCAGAAGAAATTTTGGGCCTGAGTCATTAAGGAGAGCAAAGCATAAAAAAAGAGTAACTTTGCATCTGGGCAAAACCATGTTGCATTGGAGGGGGAGGTAAATGTAAAATGTGGGGACTTATTTTATAGTTGGGTTAGGACATGTCCTAGATAAACTTAATATAACCTAACCTAAAATTTCAGTGTAAAAATAAAGCCATCAAGTATTTGTGTGCTAAAGGAAAAACCAGCCAGTATATACCTTATGTGCAAAATAATAAACTAGTTTGCACCCCTTGCATTGTAACATGGTTTATCCTGGAGAACATTTACTCCTTTTCTTTGTCATACTTTCCTTAATGACTCAGCCCTTTATGTTCAGGACATAACATTAGTTTTCTTATACCTTCTAACACAGCAAAGAAAATCTACTCAGTGTGGTAGATTCAATTAGCCGCGTTGCTCTACCCCAGAATGTCCCTAAAAGTTTTTGTCTTTGAATTTAATTGATATTGCTAGTAAATGAACTAAAAGCAAATGTGTAGATTTTTTTATTTTTCCTTCGAAACACTGAGTAATTCTTGCTTTGGCATCAATCCACCTTTCCAAAACCGCAAAAAATCATTATTCTTCACATAGGTTTTCATAATAAATTCCGCACTTGAAATTAATATTATTTTTTTGTGCTAGTTTGAATGAAATGCATAAAATGTGTTTTACAATATATGAGTAGCCCAGCAAGGCACATACCATATTGAAAACTGCATCAATTGAGGGTACTCCTGAGGTTATTGAAGTCAGGATGGGGGGGGGGTTTGGCGGGCATCTGGGCATTATAGCCCCATTTGCTTTCACTTTCCATCCCTTAAGTCTGTTATTGAAATCAATATTTTTATTATTAATGGTCTCTCTGCCCTCTCGGTGTTCTGTAGACCAGAAGAAGGTCATAATAGACATTCCGAATCAGATACAGGCGCCTAGGAATAGACCCCAGTCTACAATGGCTGGGTGTCTACCCTTTAATGTATCCGCATGGAGGTTCGTGTATTCTGGCCCCTCTCGTATATTGATCATAGATTAGATAAATACTACATGAACGTGTTGCAAAAAGCCAAACTAGATGGCCTTGTGGGTTATATTCTGCCATATCATTTTATATTTCTAATATTGCCTTAGAAGATCCTTTTTGGTTCCTAGATTTGACTGGTGTGTCTCTGAATTGTACATTGTTTTGACCAGAAGTAGAGCAATCTTCATCACTGTAGCTCCCATCAAGAGTGCCCCAAAAAGATCCCGTCGTTCAAAATGACCGTGGTCTCCTCTAGTCATGGGCGAGAAGACAAAGGGTCAGTAGGCTGCCCACTGTCTTCATACATGCCTAAGCATGATCAGTATGGTAAGAATACATACAAATGCCATGCAGGGTCTAAAACGTGTGTGTCTTTTGTCCTAGCCTTTCCTTGGTTTGGCTTGGATATTGGTGGGACGCTGGTGAAACTTGTCTATTTTGAACCCAGAGATATCACCGCTGAAGAGGAGCAAGAGGAAGTGGAGAGCCTCAAGAGTATCCGGAAATACCTGATCTCCAACGTAGCCTATGGGCAGACGGGCATCCGCGACGTCCACTTGGAGCTGAAGGACCTAACCATCTGTGGCCGCAAGGGGAACCTGCACTTCATCCGTTTCCCCACCCATGACATGTCCGTCTTCATTCAGATGGCGCGGGACAAGCAGTTCTCAAGCCTTCACACGTCCTTGTGTGCAACTGGCGGGGGAGCGTACAAGTTCGAAGAGGAGTTCTTGACTGTAAGCATATTTATCTGTATTTATAGGACAACTTGGCTGTGTCTAAGGTTAGGTTCTAATTCGAAATATCTAAAACAGAGGTGTTCTATGGACGTAATTCACATTATTATTACCATTTATTTATATAGCGCCACTAATTCCGTAGCGTTGTACAGAGAACTCGCATCAGTCCCTGCCCCATTGGTCTAAATTCCCTAACACACACAGACAGAGACTAGGGTCAATTTATTAGCAGGCAATTAACCTACTAGTATGTTTTTGGAGTGTGGGAGGAAACTGGAGCACCCAGAGGAAACCCACGCAAACACTGGAGATCATATAAACCCCTCACAGATAAGGCCATGGACAGGACTTGAACTCATGACCCCAGTGCTGTGAGGCAGAAGTGTTGACTACTAGGCCACCGTGCTGCCCTCTGTAGAGACAGATTAAGATGCAACCGGCAAAATCCCAGTGTGTACTATAGCTTGCAGAGATGTATTGTATACACTACAAAATGCAATTTTGTTGCACAAATACTATGCTACAAAGTCACTGGTATGAAGTAGCTATTTTGGACACTGAAAGATATTCAGCAAACTTGTACTTGGCTATCACAGAATGTTGCTTTGTTTGCTCCGGGGCAATCCCCCTAACCCATATGTTTGCCTGAATATGTTTTGTCATGTAAGTGTTGTGTTGGTTTGTTGAGGCTATGGGGATAGACAGATTTCATTTAAATGATACCCTCCTCTGGTCCTCTCACCCGTACACAACCAGCATGTAAGGAACTATATAAATCTTGCATTCTCTATTCACTTTGTTACATCTATATTAATAATCTTCTGGGCTAGTATACTATATATGAATTTGAATGAATAGGAAATTTCCATATACAGGTGGGGGCAGTAACCATCCTGGAACAACCTCCAACTGCATGAAGACTGCCCCCTATCAGAACATTGGCTGTCTGAATATGAGATTAGTGTCCCAGGATTTTCAGCCCACAGGACAATCCACACCAACAGCTACTTTAAAATTCTCATGAAGGCATTATAGCAGGAAGTCGTAGCCAAAGCACTATTTTGTATCTGATGTGTACCAATAACTGTACTTTGATACTAGTCTTTTATTAATGTTAATGTTTAGAACTGCACGGCCTCTAGACTTTAATTAAGGTCATATTGAATTATGCTTCGGAGAATTAATCTGTTTGGGTCAATAATTACCCCCACATGTTCTTACAGAGGTAAACACTCAAAACGTAGCCTGTTCAGACACCCCTGTGTTGATGAAATGACCGTAAGCTCTTCCTCATTCTATATGGACTTTATTTGTGCTATCCAATGTAGTTAAAGCCAAAAGTTTAGGACCCGTGGAACCTGGAACTTGGGTTCATCTTTTAAATACGATGCACTAATCACTCCACATACGCATATTGCTTGTCTAAAGAAATGTCCGGCCTTGAAGAAGCGCATCGGCGAAACGCACGTTGGGTTTCACTGACTATGCCTTAAACGAAATGTTCAATAATATTTAGTTACAGTATAAGTTTAAAGATCAGATCGTTTAGCTATAGAGCTTTGAAAAGAAACAATTATTTGATCTAATGGTAGCTAGCGATTCACTTGCTGGTATACTTCTGAGACAGAGTTCAGGGAAAGCAGTTCCATCCATATATGTAGAACCTAGTCTCAGATCTTATGTTAAATATGACTGGAAAGATATAAGCAATGATATTAGCAATCTGAGAAAGGATCGAGACCTCTATTTAGCGGAGGACCTGTCCATTTTCTTTACCTTTAAGCGGGTTTTATTATAAGGTGTTAACTATACTTGCTAAAATAAACCTAAGAAATGGTGATGGCTCATAATACATAAGGGACGGTTTAGCTACATTGCAAAATGTGATCTAAATATATAACTGACATTATTGAATGTAAACGGAGGAACTTACACGATATAAGATCGAATACAAATGGGGGATTTTATATGAATTATGTAAGAATTATTGCCATCTCCCTAATCCTCAGATGACATAGGTTATATGCTATGTTTTCATATTAGCATAAGTATATATTTTATACAGACTTATATGTGGAAGATCTGCATTTATTAATCATCTGACCTAATAATTTATCTAATTCTACACTATCGGCATATTACTTAATGGAATGAGTTCCCTCCGTATGTGTGTGTGTGTGTATATATATATATATACACAAGTTAACCCGTGCATGATACTCATGCATTCTAGTCAAATCAAGCCATAGCCCAGGCCTCAACCACCAACCACTCCCCACTGTCACCCCCGGCAACCACCAACCACTCCCAACTGTCACTTCTCCTTAAAGAAATATATATATATATATTTTTAAAATCTTTATAAACACTTTTAACAATTAACAAATTAAATGAACAAATTAAAAACATCTTAGTATACCAAATTTCAGCCCTTTCTGAATTTTTTTTTACACACACACTAAGAATTTAGTAGGTCAGTGTATAACTCCGCCCAGCAGGTGGCGCTGCAGCTTGGTTTTATTTTTTCCACACACAGACAGACTAACACACGCCACTAGACATTTATATTATAGATATATATATATATATACATACATACATACATACATACATACATACATAAATAATCCAGTCTCCTACCTTAGAAGATCCACTTTATTTCTCTTGCCTTTTAGGCGGCTATCATTATAAGGTGATAGTGTAAAACGATGATGATTCAAAACCTGTAAGAGACGGATCAGTTATATTATCAAATGCGGATGTGATTCCCTATAACATATAACTACACTGACATTATTGAATACAAGCTGGGGACTTTATACGGCATAAGAAATTTAATAGCATCTCCGCAATTTTCAGATGATTGAGATCATATGCTGTTTGATACAATTGTTATAACGTTTGTAGCTAATACAATTATACCAGCTAACACATCAGATGCGGACCCATAAGTCAAGGATCTGCATTTAATTCCATAGCTGCCTTGAGATACTATATACACGCTGCAACTGTAGAATAAAAGAGAACTTACATATGAGAGGGAATTTCACCTCAGAGATCGTCAAAGTATGAGATTTTGATCTTACTTGTCCCCAGTAATATATTTTTATTTGGGAGACATACAAGGCATCAGGGCCGTCTTTCCCATTGGGCACAATGGGCAGGTGCCCGGGGGGCCCGTCGGAGGCAGCAAAAAAAAAAAGACAATACTTACCTTGCGGTCAGCTGGCGATCCGGCTCCCTCCATGGTCTCCTCCTCTGTGCGGCGCTCGCAGTGCATGTCGGGCGTGACGTCATCACGCCCGCCCGACATCCATTGCGGAGCGCGACGGAGGAGGAGACCATGGAGGGAGCCGGATCGCCAGCTGACCGCAAGGTAAGTATTGTCTTTTTTTTTTTTTTTTTTTTACTGCCTCCGACGGGCCCCACTGGGCTGCAGGGCCCATATATATATATATATATATATATATATATATATATATCATTTTTTATTTTTTTTATATATATATATATAGGGGCCCAAGATGTTCTTAAGAGGGCCCTGCAAGGCATAGCCAGTTTTTATACAAGATATCATTATTTCATTTTTTAATCAGTTTACATATTTCGCTGCCAATTTTAAACATAATTAATAAAGGTTAAATGTTATACTATTTACAGTCTTTAGACAAGCAATATGCGTATGTGGAGTGATTAGTGCATCGTATTTAAAACCATTTCTTTCTCTTTGTTCAAATTGAACCCTGTAAGGTTTTGATGCACCCCTGATTAAAGAACAATATTTATACAATATGTAATTTCAAAATATATCGGGGTATGATAACTCCCCATTAATTGGTGCGACCCTTCCCAACTTTCCCTATCCCTACTTCAACTTGGGTTCATCCTCAGAAATCTGGAGGTTCTGTTTAGTGTCATCAGTACAGAGTTATTACAGTTTAAATAGTTTAAAAACTGGAACTTTTCCAATAGTCATCAGTTTTTCATAAAAATGCAGTTAGTCATGGAAGCAGCAAGAGCGGGAATATTACTGGTGAATTAAATATTAAATTATCAACTGGTACACGCTGACTGCCAGAAGAAGATTGAATGTAAACTGCAGAAGCTGAGCCCTTGTCAGCAGAGACCACTGGACGGGATGAGGCGGCCGGAGAGACGTGGTCATTACAGCAGTGACTGGTGAGGAACATCACGAGGGGTATTGTGCAATTATTCAGTTACAGTAGTGGTGGTCTTTAAATATACCAATTTATAGATATAAATGTAGTAAGTGGTACGTGCAGAGATGGATTAAATGAAGGGTCAGTGGAAACGCCCAACGGATGTCCGACGGGAGGGCACCATTGCTTTCCTCAGCAAACGGTCAAGTCGTCAACTTTCTGATTCACAAACATTACTCTAATTCATTACATCTGTTTTTATATACAGGTCGGGGGGCTTGAACTGTGGAAGCTGGATGAATTAGATTGTCTCATCAAAGGGGTTCTCTTTATCGATTCTGTTGGATTTAATGGACAATCCCAATGTTTCTACCTGGAAAATCCCAAGGATCCCGAAAAGTGCCAGAAAATCCCCTACGCTCTGGAGAACCCGTACCCTCTGCTGCTGGTGAACATCGGCTCTGGCGTCAGCATCCTGGCCGTGTACTCCAAGGACGACTATAAACGGGTGACTGGCACCAGGTGTGTAGATGCGTTTGGCGTGTTTGTGGATAGATTATTACATGTAATTTATGGGGAAGTACATATGTAAAGAGATTTCCCCGTGGTCTGACTCTTTCTCCTGCTTGTACTGTCACCCTCAGTCTAGGAGGGGGAACGTTTTTTGGGCTTTGCTGCCTTCTGACCGGCTGTTCCACGTTTGAAGAGGCTCTGATGATGGCGTCTCTGGGGGACAGCACAAAGGTGGATAAGTTGGTGCGGGACATTTACGGAGGAGATTACGAGCGGTTTGGATTGCCGGGCTACGCCGTGGCTTCCAGGTAAGGGCTAGTTACTTATGTGTACCCACTGGTGTCATAGCCTCTGACATCGTCTTCCTGCAAAGGTCAGTTTGTTTTCCTTGGATATCCGTACGAATGTTTCTCGGTTCATCTCTGACTCCTGGATGTGGGTATAATGGAGAGAATGATTATACCATGTATACTGCTCACTGCCTAATGAGGGCGGCCTATAGTTATTACCCTGTGCTAAGTCAGCTATATCCTTTACCACACACTGTCTGTAAGAGCGTATAAAGGTAAAGGAGTGGATCGTTCCATCGTCCTGTGTAGGGGCAATGATTTGGGTAACGTGTCATCGTACAGTCTGTAACCTGCCGATGGCTGTAGTGTTGATGATTATTGCAGGACCCTTTAATACCACAGCGGGGGGGGTATACAGAATGTAGTGTGACTATTAGATCCTGGAAGGATAGTTGTTTTAGAAGGAATAATACTATGAAACCCGTGGTGAAAAGTCTTCTGTCTTGTCGGTATATACGGGGTAATATCTTAGCAGATGTGCCATCCTCTGGCCCCAGGTGCGTGCCGTCTTCTGGCCCTAGATGACCCTAGCTGTGTGCCCACTCTGCGTGGATCCCACCGGCACGGTCTGCCCAAGTGTGGCCGGATCACTGCTTCGTGTTGATTGCACTTATTCCATGAGAACCTCGTACTGACAATTCTCTTCTTTTCTTTTACCAGTTTTGGCAACATGATGAGCAAGGAGAAAAGAGATTTGGTTAGCAAAGAAGACTTGGCCAGGGCCACGCTCATTACCATAACCAATAATATTGGTTCCTTGGCGCGGATGTGCGCTCTAAACGAGGTAGGTCTTTTCTGAAAACGCCATTTCTTCCATTTTTGTTTGACGCAGTCTTTGTGCAGCCTGGCGGTGAGACCCGTCTGAGGCTACACTTCTGCTTAGTCAGCGGCCTGGGTTGTGAAACAGTCTTTCACAGCAATATGGCAATGTCACTCAATAACTTCCTGTTTTCTGAGTAAGCTTCAATTCTGATGTTAAAGGGATTTACAATGCACCCTCTACTACAACATATCAAAATATTTTCTCAGGTTTGGTTCCACTTTAACCACTTCATCCTTTTGATTTGGAAGCATATTGATCTTGTTTTGTCCATATATAGGAAAAATTAAGTGTGGTCAAGATTATTTTTGTGACAAACAAAATCTAACTATCTATATCTCAGCAAACTATTCCAAATGTGTAGTTAGTTTAGATTTCTAGGACTCTATACTGTGCTGTGACTGCCCTCTGCTGGGGAAACTTTGCACTGCGGGGGACTGCCTGTACAGATGGGGAAAGCAGCGCATAGTTTTCCCTTCAAACACCCTGTGCTGCAATCCGGGGTGTCAGGAGTGGAATGAAACCTTCTTCTCTGGATAACATGGCCGTCAGTGTCAGCGTGTGGTGGTGGTGGTGACCGTACACCCAACAAAGAGCGGACGCCATATTCTGGCTGCCGTGTGTCTGTCTGCAGTCTGTGGAGTGTTTTCGTACGGCTGGGACCTGATGACTCTGAGCTCTCAGCTTCTTTACAGTGCTGCCTTGTAGCATCTAAGTCAAGCAGCATTGTACAGGGCTATGAGAGAGCAGAGGTCCCCTCACCCCTTCCAGCTCCCTCTAGTGACCAAACACTGCTATAGCAAGCTGGATATCATGAACAAGACTAGAGAACGGACCATTATCTTGCCTTGGATGTGTGGCTCCACTTGAATTAACATGTTCTCCTTTTGTCTTTAAAAATAAATGAAATAAAAGCTAATCTTTCAGTCTACCTACAACAAGCTATGTATGAACATATTGCAGAATACAAGGACAGACCACATACATCTTACTCTGCTAGAAATGCTACAAGCTGTAGCCCATATCCCCACTGCAGAGCGGTACAGTTAGAATCTTACTGTCTATATACAATGTGACGCTTTCCTTTTGGCTCTAACAGAACATTAGCCGCGTGGTGTTTGTGGGCAACTTCCTGCGGATTAATACCATTTCCATGAAGCTCCTGGCGTACGCCCTGGAGTATTGGTCTAAGGGACAGCTGAAAGCCCTCTTCCTGGAGCACGAGGTAAGATTCGGGCAGCGGGTCCCTTGCCATACGTTGTCTATAGAAGGGTATTCACAAGGATGTGTTTCTCGGCCTTTTTACTTATATCTCTTGGTGAATTAATTTACTAGTAACCACCACTTTGCTGATGACACCCAAATCTACCTCTTCTCCCCTTCTGTGTGACCAACAATGTCTCTGCCCCAATGCTCAACATGTCCAAAACAGATCTCCTCTTCCTTCCTCCCAGTGTCACTGCCCTGAGATGTCCCTCAACAATAAACCCGCTGCCTTGTAGTCACCTTGGGCTCCACTCTCTGCTTTACCCCTCTCTCTCCTTCTTTTACATCCGCCTTCGAAATATCGCTAGAATACGTCCTCTTACCCAAGATGCTGCCAAAACTCTTATCCACACTCATCTCCCTCATTGCTTACTGCAGCCTCCTCATATCCGGCAAAACCCTCACCCATCTATCTCTGCTTCAGTCACCACCCCTTCATACACCTTATACCCCATCTTCAAATCCTCTCTGACCTGCCCCCTTAGGCCTACTTCTTTCCTGCAGCTCTCACCTCCGTCTACAAGACTTCTCCTGTGCTGTTATCTACCTATGGAACTCCCTAGTATGCTGGATCAGATTCTTTATACTCTCTGAATACCCATCTATTTATTAGTTTACCCTGCTCCAACCTATACTACCCACTCTGATGCCCCAGTCTCTGAGCCACACTCTCTCCTCTTGTCTCCGCTTCCACCCTTTATAGAGTGTAAGGTCTCCCACAGGCAGAACCCTCCTATCCCTTTGTTTTCATGTCTGCCTTGTATGTCCCTGTGTTATGTTAGGTATACATGCTGATACAATACATAAACTACATTGTACTGAACATTCCCTTCTCTCTCGTGTAGGGTTATTTTGGAGCTGTTGGTGCCCTTCTGGAGCTGGTGACCACAACCTGATTATATAACTGATCTGACGGCGACTGTTAAAGAGATATATAATATTATATATAATATGTGTATATATTATGCAAATCAGGTTTGGTGCAGGAGTCTACAGCAAATCTTCCGATTGTGTGTGTATAATATATGTATATAAGGTACATCTAGGTCATTGTAAAACTCTGCTGTCTCCTGCTCTGGACAGTATGAATACAAGCCTGGAGTGTATATAATGTCTGTGGTGGGGTCTCCCAGTGACTGATTGGTCCTCTGCCTCTACCTGAGCTCACTTCCTGACCCTGCCATTAGTATACATGTTACTGTACAGAGCTGTCTCCGTGTAACGAATCATGTGACAGCTGATTGGGGGGGCTCCATACCATTTATGTAGTTTGCAATATTTGACTCGGTTGTACAGGGTGCTGTTCTAGAACCAGAAGGCTCTCTGTATTGTCAGTAGTGTATGCTGACTACCTGCTCATTCTGTTACAGAACTCAGTCGTACAGCTTCTGTGCTGCGTGTCTGCACTATCTCCTGTCTGTCTTGGCTGTTAATAAATCCTAGTGTATCAGTCACCAGTGCGCCCTGGAGGCAGTCACCTTGTCTGCTGAGCCAATGTACAACCTATCCAGTCACTAACTGATTTCAGCCATGGATTGAATATCGCTTAATCCCACAAACTGTCCTCTTCCACTGCGTGTAGGTGATGGCTGCACAGAACGTAGCCAAAGATCTCTGCCAGCGGCGGGGTATTTATTAAGAGCCGTCCACATGTTAATATGACATTTATATACAATAGATTATGTAGTGTTCTATATCATGTATGTTTTGTTTGTTTTTTTGTGATGATAGCATGTAATTGTATCATCCTTATAGTTGGGCATTTGCAAAGCTCTTAGGAAATTTCCAAATGTTGGAAAATTCTGAATTTATCTATATGTACCAAAGAGAACAAACATCTTCCCATTGACTGATCTATAGGAGGAACAGCATATTCGAGGTATAAGATGACAATACAGCTTGTGCACATGATGAAATATCTTGGTGCCTTATTGTAGGCAGTATTGTGTGCGGATCTGTTTGTCAGATCATTGTCTGTATTACCCTCAGGGTTCGCTGACAGATATCTGTTTGTTTCCTGCATAAACACACGAAAAGCGACTTTGAAAAGGTCAGAGACGGATAAGGGGTTTCCACTATTGCGTTAGAGGGAAACCTATAATCCGTAACACTCTAGAAGCACAGTGATTGGCAGACGCAGTACACTAGAGGCCGTGCTAGTGTTTGTGCATTTTTATCCCAGCGGATATGTGTGAAAGAGCCCTGGATGGTTTGTTACTTACTGTAGTGTGTGACGAGCAGAGGAACTGTTTATTATAGCCAGGAAATCTCTTCTGTCCAAATGTCTCGTGTCTGTGATCAGCTGGGACTGTCGCCTGGTCTATATTCCGAATCCCTGTCTTTTTACTACTGGAAAACTTTATTTTATATATTTTATAATAAAATGACAACTTGTTTCTAAACTGGCTTCTGTTTGTGTGCGTGTGTATAATTTTTATATATATATTGTGTGCGTGTGTATAACATTTTATATATAGTGTGTGTGTTATTATTCCGGTCGCATTCTTATCTGGTATATAGCACCACCAAATTATTACATAGCGCTGTACAGAGAATATCTGAACACTAGATGGCGCAATAGGCTCATCTGCCTAGAACTGATCTGATATCACACTGCAGCTCACTACGTACATACATAACGCAACTTATTATTTATGTATACAGCAGCGGCAGATTTCACAGCAATATAGTAATTCAGCAGCAGTGAATCAGAAGGTGGGGAGCCCGGTTGTATAGTGTAGTTTATCTCTATGGGTGATATAAGATGATCACTATCCAAGGCTAATGGATTACCATGCATAGTAAGAGCAGCTGTCGTCCACACAGGGTAGAGGCGGCCATTTTTAGGGCCTAGTCATGTACATCACCTCACTGCATCCTGTGTCTGCATCGCCGTCTGTTAATGGGTCAGACCACAAAATGGCTGCTGTAATAGTTCTGGTAGCTGTGGTTTATGATCTTATTGAGCCCTACATTGTTTTCTTGTAGGTATTTTATGATGAATGTTCAATGCTTTTAGCATCACATCTATTCGACTATCTCCGTCTGTGGTACAATTTTGTACACAGCAAATATTAATAGCCACGTGTGTCATTAGGTCCTGTGACTGGAATGAGTCTATTATAACAGTAGACAATCATCATTGCACACTGTTAATGGAGGATTATTACTGTATTAAAGGAGAGCACCCAAAAATGAACATTTTGGAGTTGTATTCATCATCATCACTATATAGCGCCACTAATTCCGCAGCGCTGTACAGAGAACTCGCTCACATCAGTCCCTGCTCCATTGGAGCTTACAGTCTAAATTCCCTAACACACCCAGACTAGGGTCAATTTTATAGCAAACCAATTAACCTACTAGTATGTTTTTTGGAGTGTGGGAAGAAACCGGAGCACCCGGAGGAAACCCACGCAAACACAGGGAGAACATACAAACTCCACACTGATAAGACCATGGTCGAGAATTGAACTTATGACCCCAGTGCTGTGAGGCAGAAGTGCTAACCACTGAGTCACCGTGAGATGGATAAAAGAAGCATTTTATTTCCCTCAGATCCCTCATTTATTGGGTGGATCTGCCGCACTGAGGATCAGGATTGTGGGGGTTAGTATGTTTTGTTTTTTTATCTCCACTAATGCCACCCAAAAACAATCCTTTTGTTTTGGGTGGAGGTAGCCTGTAATTCACGGTCTCTCTCTGGAGCACTGAACATATTTTTGATCCTGGTGGTGAAGTGGTAGCCCTTCTGCCTCACAGCGCTGGGGTCATGAGTTCAATTCCAGACCATGGCCTTATCTGTGTGGAGTTTGTATGTTCTTCCTGTGTTTGCGTGGGTTTCCTCCAGGTGCTCCGGTTTCCTCCCACACTCCAAAAACATACTGGTAGGTTAATGGTTGCTATCAAAATTGACCCTAGTCTCTAGCTGTCTGACAGTATGTGTGTGTGTCTATATTAGGGAATTTAGACTGTAAGCTCCAATGGGGCAGGGACTGATGTGAATGAGTTCTCTGTACAGCGCTGCGGAATCAGTGGCGCTATATAAATAAATGATGATGATCCCTATAATCGGAGCTCTCCACCATTCATGTCGGTCTAGTCTACATGCGAGGGACATTTCACACAAAGAGAGTCTTATGCTGGA
The DNA here is from genome assembly GCF_038048845.1 of Mixophyes fleayi. Lineage (NCBI taxonomy): Eukaryota > Metazoa > Chordata > Amphibia > Anura > Limnodynastidae > Mixophyes > Mixophyes fleayi. The sequence goes on from NC_134402.1 coordinate 18,959,957, forward strand.
ACAGGTGTGATGTTTCGCTGACAACAACAACTAGACTGAGGGGGGAGCAAAATGGCACAATCTCCGCCTGTACCCAGGGGTGTTGGCGCAGCCAGCAGGATCCGATGGAGGAAGACAAGTTAGCAGGTGACATTGGTAATAGATGAAGGACACGAGAGAAGAGGACCTTGCTGGTGAGCTCCTACAATCTTGGGGGTAAATTCTCATATTGCCTAATTTATAGTCTATGAATAAATCTGGTACGGTGACGATCGGTCAGTTCAGCGCCGTAAGAGCGGGAGCACGAAGACGAAATTCAGGCCGTGAAAGGATTTTCATGGCCAAATGCATCACAAGGCAGGTAAGTCGCAGAGCGGTTTTCTCTTTAGTACATTCCTCATCTGACCCGTATTTCTGTCTTCGCGCTTCAGAGAAGGAAACCCCATATAAGTAGTGGTGGTTAGTCATAGGGGTATATTAACTAAGCTGCGGTTCCGATGAACCATCGATTATCTGCGCTTTCCCATGTGTTTCATCTTTTAATAAGATTGCCGGTTTAAAAAAAAAAAAAATGACGGGAAAGTACGGGATTCGGCAGTTCGTCGGAACCGCAGCTTAGTAAATATACCGCTTAATATTATAAAAGACTTCTAGGTGCAGGTTTTTTGTTGTTTATTTTGGTCTGGATCTTTGACCAATTTTCACCTCACACGCTCAAGCATTTTTGGTGGAAATTCTAGGTTGGCCTCCATCATTCTGTGGCCTCTTGTTGACCACAAGAGGCCACAGATATAGTGATTCACAACCTCACCACAATTTACGCAAGGTGAGCAACTGTCAAATGATTATAATCATTTAGCTTCAGTCTGAGTACATAGTGTGGGGTTCAGTGGAGAGGGTGGATGACTTGAAAATAAATAATAAATATATATATATATATATATATTATATATATATATATATATATATATATTATAAAGGACAAACCATTATGGTTCCATACATAAAACATGCTTTGCCTTTGCAACCCTGTTTAAAAGTAAAGTGTGATGGAGTATTTACTGCCTGCACCATAACCTGCCAGACAGATCCAGCTGCTTGTAGCCTATAACTGTAAGGCTGCTGCTAAGGGTCAAAAATATGATCTAAAAATATATTGTATTTTTTCTATCAAACCTACAAGGACCTGTACGTGCTAGAACCAGATTTAAGTTTCTCTCTACCAAGTTGTCACGCCTTTCACTAGGAATATCACTGGCTGGTATTAGCGCAACTAAACTGAGAGGCGCGCGGAGTCTGACGCACCACCGGTGTTCGCCAGGGACCCCCGCAAGGAGGTTTGGGCTTTGCTGCGTGTGATGCGCAGGTCGCGGTTCTCCCAGATAGTTACCAGCGCAGTGAATGGAGAGTAGTCAAACAGGCCGAGTCAAAACCAGAGGAGCGCAGTACAACGGAGAGAAGGCAAATCGTAGTCAGGAACAGTCCAAGGGTCAAAACCAGTGCGGGCAGCGAAGAATAAGGGATGATCCGGAAGAGAAGTCAAACTATAGCCAAGGATTCAATACACAGGAGTAACACAGGAATAACCATGCTGGAGCTGGAAGAACCAATACTCTGGCACTAGACATGTGTCAGAGGCTGCTTTATATACCCTAAGGTGCCTTCTGATTGGGTTAGGGAGATTTTGGCGGTCAGACATGCTGGCTGCAGACAGGTGAGCAGAGATAGCGTCCTGCTGCTAGGCAACAGGACATGGATTGCGGAGAGAAGGTGTCCGTCTCCAGCGCCTGTGGAGAGCGGCACCTGACACAAGTATTATCCGCTGTCTCACTATCATATTTTTCTTAGACCTCCAGTACAGGGTCTCTATGTGACGTTTTTTATGGCTTATAATACATAATTAACATAGAGCACAGACAAAACAGATTGCACTGTATCTAGCTTCTATCGTGGTGTTTCCTAGTCTTGCATTAAGAGTATTATAAGTTCATATGGGCTATTATTAACCCCTAGCACTATTAAGTGCAAGGGGTTAATAATATTAGGATTACAGAACCTTTACATTTGCATGTTGCTGAATTAATCGACTAGTGCAGATATTTTCTGTTACTTAGAGTGCAAGCTCTTCTCTCTGCTCGGAAGCCTTCTGATCTTCTGTGAATAACCCCCTCCTCTTCTCCATTAGATAATGATGCTAGATAGAGTCCCCCCCACCTTCTGCACAGCAATAAATGACTTCTGTCAGCAAAGGGATGGGACAGTCAGCATGTGGATATGTAACAAACATAAAATACCTTTCTTTAAAGGAGAGCCACACAGTGCCAAATGTCATTGTCGTTTTTGCTTCCATTTTCCATTATACAGAATATATTTGTTTTGAAATAGGTTTATTAGAAATGAAAGATCACCAAACATAGATAATGTTACATAGCATCCTCCTGTGTAACTAGGAACCCGACAAAGCAGAAGTCAGTGAACATGATTCATTAGATACTGTTTAGTTTTAGCAACTGCATTCTATACATGAAAACAAACCAACCCTGTACTCTACAACAAACAATCTATAAATCATTATGTGTTGGCATATACATAAGTAGGCGATTTTGTGCACAATATAGCTATATTGGGGTCTGCTCACCTGCCAGCGTCAAGGTATCTCCTATAGTCTCGTGTATGTTCCCCAACAGTGAAGAGCGTTTAGCGCTGTCTATATATTGTGTTAGTGTCACAAAACTGCAATAATTCTATCTGTCCAACACAGAACTAGTATAACAGACTTCAGAACATCTCCGCTGAGAGTTCTGTATCAGAGATGAAGGATGCAGGGAGACTATGATGGGGATAATGTACAATTCAGATGAGAATGGAAGGGGCTGGTTAAAAACAGGACAATCTCCAATCAATCAAAGGAGCTAATTAGCATCTACTTATAAAAAAACAGCATGCTTTACACTCTCAATTATTGTGAACTACTGGAACACTAAGCTGTTCCCCACTGTCATAGCTAATCTGTATGGCCGAGCACATCAGACAATGAAACGCGTGAGGTGGAGGTTCATACCCTGAAACGCGTAACTTTGAGGATTAGGCTGTATGCTATCCACCAGCAGGGGTGGTCCTCTTTGTTCACTAGTCACCATGAATGGGGTGGTCTGCTTTATATAGGAACAACATGGCTTATGGGATATTCAATGCCTGTGGTGTACATTGCATAATAAAATGTTATGGTGGATTTAATTTGTACGGTCAAATGAGACATTTTTTATGTGAAGTGACAAACACTTGCTTTAGCCTGTATACACCGCAGGGGGGCGATGCCTTTCTGTTTTGTGTGGCTTTTCACCCTGTTTCTTAGAACCCGACTGAATAATGAAACAAGCCGCTTTGCATTGCATTGAAAATCCAAATTTAAAGATTTAAATCTTTGATTGAAATATTTTAGACTTCGTGGGCCCTGGTCGGAGAAGGGCGCTGCTTTACCCCCTGCCAGGCTGTGTCCAAAACTGTATAAAAACGAGCATATTCTGACCATGTATCATTATACCATCTATAACTTTTGGAAAGATCACTAGTACCACAAACTAGTGTGTGTACCTGTCTTTTTCAGGACTTCCTGAGCTAATAAACATCACTGCTTAAGGAACCTGCTTTGACTTCTTCTTACCTGCTGTAATTCCTGTGACCTACAGATTAGACCAATCTAATCCATTATCCGGCTGTTCTGAAGTTGGGACCCAGCACCTAGTACCAACGCTCTGCCCTCTACCCACAGCTCTGGCCAGTGTGATAGGTCAGGTGGAACCATCCACAGCAACCCTGATCTATAGGAAGAGGTCAGGGGTACCAGCCTAGGTGCCCAGCGAGGGGGTACACTAGCAGCAAAAGTTACCCAGAAGGAAGCAGTTCTAGGCTCCGGTGTAGGAGCCTAGGGGTGGCAGCAGGCTCCTCCTACTGCGACAGGAGGGGTGCATTTGGATACAGAAAGGAGACGGTGGCAAGGCACGCCCGGCCGATCCCCAGCAACACAACACAGAGGGGCTTTTACCCAGGGTCCACTATTCCAACCAGGGCACTCTGTGTGGAGTTTGTATGTTCTTTACCCGTGTTTGCTTGGGTCTTATGTCACAGTCCAAAAACATACTGGTAGTTTTATGGACCCCCATATTTAAATAGACCACACCCATAAGCCACGCCCACTAAACAAAATTGCAGCTACAGAACATGGAGCCCACCAATCACAAAGATTTTTCTTGGCCATGCAGCTTATGTTTACACACATTTTGAAAAAGTGGTTTAGGGTTTCCCCTCCTGATCCTGCTGTGAATTCACTTCGCCATAAGGTAACCAGCTGTGGGAAATCCAGTCCGTACCATGTTTACACATTGTATGGGTGATGTCCATTGGAGTTTTTATGGGAAAATATAACCTCTTTTACTTCCACTCTATATTTCTCCGGGAGTTCCCCCACCTCCCTCTTAATTCAGGAGTCTACCAGACATTCCCGGAAAGTAGTCAACTTAATATCTTATGGTATATCTCAAAACAAATTTTTAAAATTAAAAGCAAAAATCTAAATTTGCATAGTTTTATATTTTTCTTTTATTAATATATTTTATTAACAATTTTTTAAAGTATAACAATTATAAAGAGGGAAGTATAGAAAGAAAAATAATTACAGCTCAGATTATAATTATAACATATCGCTATAACATCTGTTGATTAGGAGAGATGTTGACAGTTTAACAACACTTGAGACCCAGTTTGTATGAATGAAGAATATTGTCTCTTAATCGTAGGATAAAGTCCAAATTCTTGAGTGAGGAGTCCGCGGTGAAGAAGCGGAGTATGATTGTAAGTACGGATACTAGTAGACGTATGTTGGGTAAGAGAACAGGGGGATGAATTGTTCCAAGCCATTATACCTAGTGACATGACAATATATAAAGATTATTGCTATATAATTTGTTTCTGGATTAGGTTCAGAGTCCTTGCAATGGGAAAGCCGGGCCAACCATGTCTTTAGGAATTGAATTGGGCGATCATAAAGAATACTTGTAATATATTCTTGATGATACACTCGTCAGACAGTGACTTCAGTTCCACAATCTCTCCAACAGTCTGTTGGACAGCTGGGATAGATTGTATTTAGTTCAATGTGCGTTTTATATTAGTGTTGATATAGCATAATTTAGAGTTATGCCGAAGTTAAACAGGAGGTAAGAAGAAGAACAACGCTCTACGTTATATCACTGGTACAGGAGGACAAATCCATTACTCCTATTACCCTTCATATCGAGTATCTGCTGGTATACTACATGGAGACTCCCTGCTGACCAGTTAGCATGGAGAAGATCATTGTTGATTTAATGAGCCATTTAATGAGCTACTTGCAAACCAAATAATGTAATATCTCAGTATGTCCAATCTATTCATCAGTATTACGGTGTTATTCATCTGTACAACCAAATACCTCTACACTACACTGACTGCTTCCATGTCTCTCTACACTGCCCCATGTTCCTCTCCTCTCTCCTGTCCTCCATTGTTCCCACTTCCCCATTATCCATGGACAATATTCTTACCTACTTCAACCTACCGTATTACCATTTCAACCCACCCTCCTGCTAGTTTGACTGTGTATCCTCCACCACTTCTGCTGCCCTCCTGGACCGCTAAACTAAATGTTCCTTTACCTCCTGTTGTCTCTCATTACCCCCTCCCTCTAGAATGTAAGCTCTGACGGCCAGGGTCTTCTACCCTATGTCTCCTCTCTGTCCCGTCTCTGTCCTCCTACTTTGTCCCTCTCATGTCTTATGTTGAGTTGTTCTGTTACTTCCATACATGCATTTATTATTGTGCTCTGTACCCATGTACATGTTATAGCTACTGTTTTCATGTATGTAATATTTGTACCACTATGTCAGGTGATATGGAATCTGTGGTGCTACACAAATAAACAACAAGAATAATAATCACATGTAGGTCTTTGGTACCAGATCCCATCGATAAAAGATCTTACAAGTATTTTCTTTCATTCTTAGGAAGATCTAGCTCTTGGCAATTCTTTCTTTGAGTTTGGTCCATTCCTCTGTCCCTAAAGTGTCTCCCATTTTATCTCATGTGGAGCTCTCTCAGACTGACCGTGTCTGATTAGGAGACGGTATAAGGAGAATATCAGACCCTTATTGTTATATAATAATAATTCCAAAGTAGTCCGTTTGAATCATTGTTCTCAATGCTAGGGTCCAGCTTTTAAAGTATCGGATTTGTAGGAACTGGAAGCCGCAGTCTCTTGAAAGATTGAAGTTCCGGGACGAGATTTAGGTGGTCGTATCAGAGCTAAATGTGATATCATGTCTAATCCAAGGTTTAAAGGATCTATGTTCTTGCCCAGGGGAAGGACGGGTTATTCCAGAGTGGCATCATTTTAGCGGGATTATTTATCAGCTGACATGTCCGGTCAAGTTAATGCAGAATGTAGGTAGAAGTTGCTGGGATGGGAGGGGGAAGGTGGGGGAGGGGGGTCTCTTCTAGTAGTGAGTACAGTGAGTGGATTCCCATTAGATCAGCCTCAACATCCACCCATGGGGGCCTATGATAAATCCCTCCTGGTCAGGATGGACCAAGGTCAGGATAAATGTAGCTAATTTATTTGCAAGGATCTTAGCAAGAAGTTCAAGATCAACGTTCGGGAGGATTATGGGTCTGAAGCTGACACACAGAGTAAGGTCACGTCTTTCCTTAGGGATGACTACAATGTCTACCCTGATAATGTCTCGTTTAAATTTCTTTCCTAGTAGTTTTGCATTAGGCTGGGTACACACTACCGTTCGGCCCGATATCGCATTAGTGTGTACACTGCAACGATGAGCGATTATTGTCCCAAAGCTCATCGTATCGTTTCATTTGATTTTCAACCTGGACTAAAATTCTCGTTCAACGATGGAACAATGTCGTTACAATTCTGCAGTGTGTACGCACTCAGCACCGGCAGTGTCCATAGATCTCTATGCAGTGTGCAGAGTCACCATCTCTACAAATGAAGAGCACAGATCTGACGGTAAATCATGTAAAACGTGTATAGTGTGAATCGGCTGCTGATCGGGACTTTTTTTTTTTAACGGTAATATCGATGGGGATATTGCATCGGAAGAAATTTTGTATAGGGTATACCCAGTCTTACAAAGGGCGAGTTACATAGTTGTTTCTTTGAGGGGGGGGGGGCAGCTAAGGCCTCCTACATTCACAAAATGCCCTTGCAGTGTATGCTGGGATTTGCAGTCACACAAAGCTTGGAAAGTTACAGGTTCCCTCGCCCTGGACTAATGTCCCTACCTAATCTTATCTGTCTCTGTAGCACCTGACCTCAGTTTCCTGTAAAACATCTGGATAAGTGAAAACAAAACTCTTCCGTTTTTATTTCTCTGTTTACATTTCTGAGCGCTGATTCATTTTCCTCAAGAACACAAGGTCACAACCGAGCTATAACTGAATTCCTCAATGCAACAGGAAACACAGTCCTACCACAGTCAGAGAATGTCTTATTCCTCGCAGCGAGATTAGTGCAGCTTTTACCATGTTAAAGGAGGTTACTGCCACCAAGCTGCACCTATACGTTACATTATTCCAGTCTCCTTCCTCCATCCCATAATCAAAGCCCCAGGGCGAGAAGTGTGCACAGAGCCGCCTTCCAAATCGTCCCACGACCCTGGCTGAAAAACCTTCAAGATATTGCAGCGTGATTGTGGGTGGAGTTTTGATGCACAGTGGTTTAGCAATGCTGCCTCACAGCGCGGAGTTGGATTTTGACCAGGGCCCTATTGTATGTTCTCCCCGTGTTTGTGTGTTTTGGGTTGGGTACAAAATGTTGACAATGAAAATGTTGACAGTCAGAATGTTGACAGGGTTAAAATGCAGACATTGTGAATGTTGACAGGTTGCAAAGTTGACAGTCACAATGTCGACATAAAGCATTCAGTTTAAACTGGCAATAACTGACGTAAATATAAAAAAACTCCCCCCCCCCAAACAGATAAATCAACCAGCCTATGCTGGTACTAGCAAAGTCAGAGGGACAAAAAGCGTGAGAACCTCCTGATCTTGCTATTACCAGCATTAGGCTTTGCCAGCTTGGGCAGCTGGCCCTATAGCAGGGGGACCCGTAGCCGTGGGGTCCCACTGCCATAATGCCAAACCAGCCCACATTATGGCTGGGGGACCCCATGCTGCGGGATTCTGTGGTATAGTGCCACGAGCCCCGGTGGCATACTTTCTTTCCCTCCCGATTTTGCTAGTACCAGCCTAGGCTAGCAGCTTTTTTTATGTTTACTTTTATTTTTTTTACTGTATTGCCAATTTAAATCTAACCCTTTATGTCAACTTGCGACTGTCGACTTTACAACCTGTTGACATTGTAACCCTGTTGATCTAATAAACATGTCTACAATCTGAATGTCAACATGTTCATTGTCGACATTTTGACTACACCCCTGTGTGTGGTCGGCAATTTAGAGTGTGAGCCCCAGAGTTGCTGGGACTGATCGGATTACATTTTCTCTGTTCAATGCTGCGTAATATGATTGGTGCTGTAAAGTAGATTAAACACCTTCGTTCTGTAAATCGCTTTATATGCTCATGGACTGTGTTATGTTTTCTTCATGAGACATTTTATAATACGTATTATAATATTTCTTTCCTTTCGGCTCGCTATACGCCTCTTACAGGTTGGGCAATTTCTCTGGAATTTCCATAGCACACACAAAAAAAAACAACAACATCAAATGGTTTGAAATATCCCCAGAAAGAGGATCCTCTCATTAATGCAGTACTCGTTAACCCTTAGCTGTCCATGCCACTTTGACAAGAGCAACTGTTTCACTAAAAGAAAACACAATTCTGTAAACCAGAGAATCAAATAGAGTATTGCCTTTCATTAGGGTGACTTTCAATTAAAATTAATTTCCTCCTACGCAGATGGCTGTATTACTCTGCTGAAGATATAGCAGCCACGGCAAGATTACAAGATGCTTTCCTTGAGGAGAGTCACCATAAACGCAGAGCATGTTGTTGTACGTAAGGTTATTATGGTTCTTGATAAAAAAGGGGACAACGAGAAAGACGTCCGTTGATCCCTAAGAGTATGGAAAGAACGGGTGCCCTTTTCAGATAACCAAACTGAAAGATGGGATTTTATTTCGAAAATTGATGCAGTGGTAGCTAATCTCTCAGAAAAAAATTACCATTCCCCTGGAGGAGCTCTAAAGCACCCCATGGATATAAAGATGGAAAAGTGTTTTAAGAGATTGAATATTTCAGCAGGAACTGCAGTTAAGTGGTGGTGTTAGTCTCTGATTCTAGAGGCCTTAGAATTTGGATGAAGGCTTTGTGTAATGATACCCAAGAGAAGATTAATAGAGAGTTTCTATTGAGAAGAATGGAAACTGTGAAGGAGGGTATTGAATGTGAAGCCTCCTTAGACATCATCATCATCATCATCACCATTTATTTATATAGCGCCACTGATTCCGCAGCGCTGTACAGAGAACTCATTCACATCAGTCCCTGCCCCATTCAGCTTACAGTCTAAATTCCCTAACATACACACACAGACAGACAGATAGACTAGGGTCAATTTGTTAGCAGCTAATTAACCTACCAGTATGTTTTTGGAGTGTGGGAGGAAACCGGAGCACCCGGAGGAAACCCACGCAAACACGGGGAGAACATACAAACTCCTCACAGATAAGGCCATGGTCGGTAACTGAACTCATAACCCCAGTGCTGTAAGGCAGAAGTGCTAACCGGATAGGGTGACAAGAACTATAGCTTTAACAGCGATGGTTAGGAAAGTGCTTTGTCTGCAGCTGGTCTTTCTTCAAGGTAATTGGTGATGTTTCTCTTTGAAGATTCTTTAACTGGTGGGAAATGACGTAATTTACCACAAGACGCAACAGTTCAGAGAAGTAAGGAGATACCGTCCTGGTTGAAAGTTCCTCAGACAGTCTAGAACTAGTACCTAGGGAGTCCCTTCATGGTTGTATGGGCAAAAATAGAAGCACTTTGATTCGGAGAGAACTCCAAGAATCTGTGGTAGGGGGCAGAATATCACATTATTTACAGAGTTGGACCCTAACTACTCAGGAATCAGTGGTTACGGGACATTGTAGCCACAGATTATGATATAGAATTCAGGGATTCCTAGGAAAAATCTTTATTAAATCCAGGACTCCGGTCTCCTCAGCGCCAAAACAAGCATTAATCAACAGTTTACAGGCACTTCTGACAAAACAAGTTATTTCACTAGCCCCCATCAATCAAAAGAGGGACAGGATTTTATTCCAAACTTTTTCTGCTACAAAAGCAGACAGTACTGTATTGAAGAAGGTTGAACAAATTCATTCACTTTAAGCACTTTCGTATCAAGACAGTAATCTCCTTAGTAAAAAGAAACAGAGGTAGGATGTATTCTATCATTCATAGGTTATCTACATATCCCAGTAGCATCTCAACATCATCTTTTTTTTGTTACCTTGTGTTCTAGGTCACCACTTTCAATTCACCAAGGGGTTGGCGGCACTAATGGTAGCATTTCGAAAGCAGGGAACGCCTAGATACATTAGTTCCAGACTGAAAGAAAGGCAGCCGATACTTGGCAAGGTGTTTTGGGTATTGTAGTATCACAACACCTGCAGTAGCGGCTAGTGGCATAAATACTTGCCAAATTTTCCTCATTGGCTACAGGGAGATCCCAGGGGTGGTGGGTGTGTCACCATTTTAGCCAATTACAACAGGGGGTGGGGCTAAGACTGCACAATATTTGCATCATTAAGCCCCACCACCAGCCACTTACCTATTGCGGTAGTGAAAACCGGGAGGTTGCCCAGCTCTCCCAGGAGCCCGGGAGGTCTCCCGGACATTCCGGGAGAGTAGGCAACTATGTGTTGAAGAAAATAAGCTAATGAATCTCTAGAGACTGAAGTGTCTTTTACATTTCTGTCTCCATTACTGAAGTCATGTTGTCTTACCTGTCAGTCTTTGATTAAATCTTGGTCTCCATGAAAATGGCCACCTCCATTGGCATCAATACATGGACGTAGGACACAATTTCTGAACTGTGTCATCATGCCACAGATGGCGAAGCCAACCACGTCTTGTACTGGCTCAGCATCAGGGAGAATGCCGACTCTTCAGGGAGTGAGAGAGATCACCCCTATGTCAGGGAGTCTCCCAGACATTCAGGGAGAGTTGGCAAGTATGGTGGTATAACATGGTGTAGGTTATAGGTACTCTTAAATAAACTCTATTACAATAGGCACAAATTCATTGGGACAATATCCTGCTCTTCTCAGGGAGATTGACTAGCCGGATAGGAACGTGATTAGCCCTCAGCACGGGCACTGGGTAGAATTGTATTTCCTCGGATTATAGTGAATACACCTGGGACTATATAAAGTTGGCAAGCAGCCGTATAGTTTATTACTCATTTCTAAGCGATTTCCTAATATTATACACAGAGGAAGCTGAGCACATAAGATAATGAATTTGATATCGGTCCAGAAGAGATGTAGCTGACCTCTTGTTAAGCTTTATTCTGAGCTATATAAACTGGCAGGAGCTCGCTGCTAGACTAGGAAGGAAGGAATGCAGATAGGAGTTCTTAAAACACATCAATGAGATAATGGGATAGACGTGGCCGCTTGTTTGGTTTACAATAACGTGAAAGGGGTGGACAAATTTAAAGGGCAAGCTGCCATCTTTGTAGAATTTGTAGTACGTTGTTTAAAATTAGATATAACTAAGCTTGCAATTTACTTATCCAATTAATAAATGTAAATGTCTCATCTTAACGCTTAATATAACGAAAGTGTAGCTGCAGTCTAAACACGGCGGGTGAAACCGCATTTCTGTATTCGTGACAATGGCGGATCTGTATTCGTGACAATGGCGGCCTCAATTCACCAGGGAGCAATTATATCACTGAGGTACGAGGTCCTCTATGGAGCTAAACGCAGGCAAGCAATTAATTAATACCAGTGGTTAATAAAAAACGGTCTTCAGGCCTCTCCATAAGGGGGAAACTATAGCCATAGAGCATAGGTGCAAATAACCCTGGGGGCTCACGGGTGGAAGATTATGGGGGAGGCAGATGGTGCTCTGGCCTATTCACAATCCCATGTGACCCACACTATAGGCTGGGGAAAAATGACGTGTGCAAACAGGCGGATGGTGAGATTACTCTCAGTCCCTGGCATATGCTAAGTATATGGTACGTAGCGGGTCAGTAATAATTTTGCAATAAGGCAAAGACATTTTCAGCTGTGGCACTGCCTTCCCAATCGTGTCCTGTGGATCTTTTCCCAGTAGCACAAGAATTCAACTCTGCTCAGCTGAGTGTATGAGTGAGCGGTCATTAATTAATCTGTGCTCCTGTTGGATAGAGCCACAAAATGTACACTGTTGGCGAGGTCAGGTTGCAAAACCACTGATTTATAGTTGAGCTACCATCACGATCACCTCCAAGGACGAGGTCACATGGGCATTCTAGAATGCTGCATTCTAAGATAAGATTTCTAGAAACTGTAAGAACCTGGACTTTCCTGGGAATCTGGGACATATGGAAGCCTAGTGACACGTACACAGATTTACTAAAACTCTTCTTCCCACCTTCCATGTAAATCGGAGGATTTATCAGTATGTAGTGTGACAGCGGGATCCATTACAAGAACTAAGCCAATGATTAGTAGACATTTTACTTAAGCTGAAGTCTCTTTTAAAGATTATACTCTTGAATAGAAAGAGACATTTCTAATTACAGACATATAAATATGTCATCAGCCCTATTGTCTGTGATTTTTGCCCGTTTCATATATGGAAAGGAAAACATTACGCGATTAGTAAGAATTTCTGATGTATTTCATGGCACAATATTGAGAACAACTATGAGACTATTGGGAAAATCTGCGTGAAAGTTGAGATGATTAATAACAATTTATGGAATAATTTACGAATTGCAGAGCAGGTAAATGACTCTGCAGTTTCGGATTTTGCCTGGGTTGAGACAATATCAGTGACAGAACTATCACTGCTACAGGGGTTAGGCAGCAACGGGGGCCTCAATGGTGGTCCTCCTGAGGCCAACACTCTGCTCTTCTTAGTCCAGAACTGAAAGTCCAAATGAGGTGTCACTGTGTATGTGCCGGCCCAGAATGTGCTTGCTCAGAAGAGTAGATTGGGGGCTTTGGTAGGTTGGACAAAGATCCCCCCCACCCCCCTCAATTCTGCAAAGGGTTACGGCAATGGAGGCCAATATGCCTACTTGCATTTTACACACTCACACAATGTCTAGCACCTTTTACCTTTAGTTAACTAAGCTGTACACGGGTTAGCCCCTATCTGCCTGCACTTGCACGGATCACTACACAGTTGCAGTATCTACTATTGTCTTGTGGCTGTGGCCCGTCCATAAATCGCTCTTGTGTATTGTGGATGGACTCCTCAATGATCCCTGTTTGCTGCTCAGTTCATGCTCCGCTCACAGAAAAATTGCCAGCATCCCTAATAAAAACAAAAGCCTGAGCAAGTCAGGAAATGCTCGAGCTCACCAAGTTATGATTGGTAGGATGGACAGCTGACAGAGGAAGGGTCATACTTAAACCGGTTCAAGAACGGGGCTATAGCCAGGCCAATAACTAAGTGTAACAGATTCTGGATACTATATTACTAATCTTGATTAGCTCTGGCTTACCTGAGGTGCGGAGTCTAACGATCTCTCCGGCGTTCACCAAGAACCGCTGCAAGGCGGGGTGGGCTCTGCTGCCAGGAGTCGCAGGTCGCGGTCCCCAGGTTCGCCCCAAGATGTAGTACAGAGGGATGAAGCGGTGGTAGCGGAGTCAAACAAGCCGGTTCGGTACACAGGAATGGAGTCAGGCAGAATCAGAAGGCAACTCAGAGTCAACAAGCCAGGTTCGGTACACGGGTCACAAGAATAGGAGAATGGTCAGCAAGCCGGGTCGGTACACAGGGATAGGAGAGCCAGGGAAGTCAAACAGGCAGAGATCAGCACACAGGAAGACACTGGAAACTGGAAGACACTGCAATCCACGAAGAGCAGGAGCCAGGAACAGGTAAGTGTTGCTCTGACACTCAGCGAGTGTCAGAGTGAGGTTTTTATACTGAAGGGGATTCAAAATCCCCGCCTCCAGGTTTGTGGTCATGTGACCGCCTCCGGGTGCGGTCACATGGTCCTGAATGCGGAAGTGCGGCTGGACGGAGCGGCGGGGATCAGGTAAGTCCGTGACACTAAGCAGAGAATATTCCCAGGACCCACCTCAATGGGAGAACTCTTAGTCCTTGGTGTTGTAGGAAGTGATGATTAACCAACTGATCCTAGAGTCTCCTGGTAAAAAGGACAAAACTAGATGGCTACCTTACTGTAATCTCAATGTTACCCTACTTGAACCTCAATGTTACCCTACTTGAACCTCAATGTTAGCATACTATAATTCTAATGTTAGCCCTAATCTTAATGCTTAGACATAAGTCTTACTATGTATTATTATTATGGTTTATTTATAAAGCGTACACCTGGCAACGATGGTTGTGCTTTCCTCTATGACGGTCCTTCACCATTTATCTCAGCAGAATCTCCTTCCTCTGGTTCTGGAGACGTCTTTTGCTCTTGTGCTGCATGGGCGCTCCTGTGGTCATCAGCCAGCTCGGAGTAGCTGTGGGCGCTCCTGTGGTCATCAGCCAGCTCGGAGTAGCTGTGTGCGCTCCTGTGGTCATCAGCCAGCTCGGAGTAGCTGTGGGCACTCCTGTGGTCATCAGCTAGCTCGGAGTAGCTGTGGGCGCTCCTGTGGTCATCAGCCAGCTCGGAGTAGCTATTGGTGCTCCTGCGGTCATCAGCCAGCTTGGAGTAGCTGTGGGCACTCCTGTGGTCATCAGCCAGCTCGGAGCAGCTGTGTGCCGGTAGTTTTCTTTGGCATCATGCTGACTGCTGGGCGCAAAGCCAGGGCACTAGTTCCCCATGTTCGCCGAAGTTGTGGAGGCAGCTGCTGTCAACCAAGTAGGCCGGGGAGACCACCAAAGAGGAGCAGATTGACTGGGTCCAGCATCTGAACTGAGAAGATAATCCAGTAGATCTTCAACACAACCTCCTCCTACCTCCTTGGTGTTACATATTTATTTTCCCACTGCCTTCACAATTGTTGACTGTTTTATATTTGTGAGAAGAGGATTATGTGGGAAGTAGGACACATAAATGATCTAAAGTGCTTCCATCTATAACATACCATAAGCTGTAATATAACATTTAATCTGGAGATGAGTGAAATATACAAAACACTTCCGTGGAATATTGAGCTCATTCCGCATTTGGCTGAGGAATCTTACACCTCTCCGCACAGAATTGGGTCATAAGTGTTCCGTGCAGAATACCCATTGTCACTTCTAACTTCTCTATTAATGTACCACATTCACACCACTGAGCAGAATGTGTTGACATCATTGCCGTGACAAGGCCCACCAGGTCTAAAATGACACGTAGGTGTGAAAGAGTTAATCTAAACAAAACAATCTGTCTAAAAATTACTAAAGTCTCCTAAAATCAGCTACTCTAATTTCATCTGTACTGTAAACCAAAACGTTCCCTGCATCAATGTAGTGATATAAAAAAAAGCCTATTTGACACATTAAGAATACAAAGACAGAACGTTATTAAATGAAATGTAATGCGATAAAAAGTCATACTGCTTATCAAATAAAAATAGTGCTAAAAAAAAATTCCATGCAGAAATATGAACAGTTTATTTCAAATAAATCAGAAATAAAACACAAAAACAGAAAAATCCCATTCACATACTTTTAAGGTAATCTGTTGCCTGGGGGATTACTAGGAAACGGGCAGTTCTCAGTAGCAGAATGACCCATAACACAGGGCAGATGGTAGCGCTCACCCTTCCTTCTCCAGACAAGCGTTTTTCCAGATGTCCCAAACAATCTGAAAGTGGATTCATAAGAGAAAATGACTTTACCCTAGTCCTCCGAAGTCCAATCCCTGTACCTTTTGCAGAATATCAGTCTGTCTCTGATGTTTTTCCTGGAGAGAAATGGCTTCTTTGCTGGCCTTCTTGACACCAGGCCATCCTCCAAAAGTCTTCACCTCAATGTGCGTGTAGATGCACTCACACCTGCCTGCTGCCATTCCTGAGCAAGCTCTGCACTAGTGGTGCCCCGAACCCGCAGCTGAATCATCCTCGTGCTTGCTGGATGTTCTTGGTCACCCTAAAGCTTTCTTCACAACTATTGAACCTCTCTCCTTGAAGTTCTTAATGATCTGATAAATGATTGATTTAGGTGCAATCTTACTAGCAACAATATCCTTGTCTGTGAAGCCCGTGTTGCGCAAAGCAATGATAGCTGCACGTGTTTCCTTGCAGATAACCATGGTTAACTGAGGAAGAACAAGGATTTCAAGTACCACCCTCCTTTTAAAGCTTTCAGTCTGTTATTCTAACTCAATCAGCATGACAGAGTGATCTCCAGTCTTGTCCTCGTCAACACTCTCACCTGTGTTACCGAGAGAATTACTGACCTGATATCAGCTGGTCCTTTTGTCGCAGGTCTGAAATGCAGTGGAAATGTTGTCATTGTCATGGCAAAGAGGGACTTTGAAATTAATTGCAATTCATCTGATCACTCTTCATGACATTCTGGAATATATGCAAATTGCCATCATAAAAACTGAGGCAGCAGATATTCTCAAAACTTTTGACCATGACTGTATATAGACACTCCCTTCACCATACACAGAGACCCTCAAAATGCATTTTTTTCACCAACTTCAAATCCTTTGCTGACCACAATGCCAACATATTCTAAAGACCAGTGGTGTAAGTAGACATGTTTGGGCCTCATAGCAACATTTTTGAAATGCCCCCTTGTAACATCCAAGGGCGAATAAACCAGTGGCGGATCCAGGGGGGGGGGGGGGGGGCGATCGCCCCCCCCTTGCAGGGGCTTGCTGCCAACGGCTGCACACTATGTGCAGGTCCGTTTGCAGTGACAGGCAGGGACAGTGTGCTGCCCGGATGCTCTGATTGTGTTTTAAACAAAATCATAGCAGCGGGGCAGCACACTGTCCCTGCCTGTCACTGCTGAACGGACCTGCACATAGTGTGCAGCCGCCGGCAGCCTCAGATGTCAAAAAGGGGGCGGGCCTAAATCACCCCCCCTACATCGCCCCGGGTACAAATATTCTCTAGATCCGCCCCTGGAATAAACACATACACATGGGGAATTGGCAGGGAATATGGGCCCCTCCAGCTTGTGGGGACCCACAGAATCTGCATCTCCTGCTTCTATGGTAGTTATGCTTTTGCTAAATGCACTGTGAAGCTAGCCACAAACATTAAGATAAAATTCAGTATGTTTTCTTCACTTTTGAGCCCAGGAACTTACTTTAAAATGAGTTGTTTGATGAAAGGGCCCCTTATCCATGATCAAAATGTTTACTACAAACATCAAACAAAATTACAGTCACAAGAGCAGTCATCAGCTCATACTGTTCTCCATCACTAATTTGAATTTTATTATTTCACCTCGGCCTTCGGTGAGTAGCCTATTGTGTGACTTCTTGTATTTTGGTGAGTGTCTCTTGAGTTCAAGTGTGGTGGTTTTTTTCCACTTTATTTAAGCAATGTTCTTGCTTAAATGTGATGCAAATAAAAGGGCATTTATAAACTACAAATCAGGGACAAAATCTTAATTTGTGATCAACAAGACTTGCAAGATGACAATTATAGAAAATTAAAAGCAGAATCTTGTAAAGAAAGTGATAGCACTGTGAAAAACATATTTATTGCATAAATAGTAAAAAAACAATGACTGAACATGTTAGTTCCCTTAAAAATGACCATGAATATGACCACAAGTGACAATGAGAAGTCAGAGTTTAATATTTTTATTATCTCTGTTTATACAAAGGAACAAATTGAGGTGGATATATTGTATAACAATGCTGCTGACACTGCACCAAACACCCGTGGCTGACGGGTGTCTTGGTCCAAAAATGATTAGACGAAAAGAATGTGAATAAAACACCTGAACCAAATTGCTTACACCCATGTGTTCTCAGAGAACTTAGATCAGTTATTGCAAAACAATTATTTTTATTTTTTTGAAGACTTAATTCTATAAAAATGTGTATAGTAACTAATGGATTGGCTTTATATTTAAAAAATAAGTTTAACATTAATAGTTGGAAAGATATGTTACTTTTTAAGAGCCCGCATTCAAGAATAAGTTCTACAAAATAATATTGTCAGCAACAAGCATTTTTATGAAGAACTGAGTAGGAAATTTGACATGAGGGCAACAGATTTAGTATATTTAGACTTTAATAAAGAATTAAAGGTGCTTAATCCATAAGTTAAAGACTATTATAGCTAGAGCTCCGATATGCGAAGCTCCCTTTTAAATATAGAAGCCTCTGTTATTTTAACAGATTGACACTGTCAGTTTTGATATTACCCTGCACAAGACATGTATAAAGTCAGAGCCCACACTACACGTCTGGAGGTGTAAGGCAAGGCAACAATTAATACAAAAATTCCAATGATTTCCAGAAAAAGAATTCCCTGCATTACGTGATAAAATTGAGGACCTTGAAAATCAAAAACCACTAATAAGGAGTGACTTCTGCTTTATCAGCCTTGCAGTGAGAACAGGGGAAGGTGAGGCTACTAAAACATTTCTTGGAGGCTGCTAATGCAAGCGGAAGATAAATTCTTCACCCCAACGTTTGCAATTGAAAAAGCTTTCCTACGAGACCTCTAATTGCCAGCTGCCTGATTTAAATTCATAGGAAAAAAATTGCTAATTATAGGTGAGGAAACAAAGATTCTTTGAATGTTTCAAGAGCGCGATTCCAAGGGCTCCATAATCTGTCTCTGCATGGTTATAATATATACCACATTATATCCTGTCACCCTCATGTAGTATGAGAACTGTCTTTCTGGTGGAAAACCAGATCTCTGCAGCCGAAAGCACAGATCATCTAAAATGTACTAAGCTAGTTCTTATTTCTCTGTCACGAATTAGCCCGGTTTACTTCACTAGGCGGCATCATATCACCGTGCATCTACCTCCTGTCAGAATGCAGCATTCTGGAACAAAGCGTGACTTCTGTCTGCTGTACTGGAGGCTGCCATCTTGGGTGAGTCATTTTGCTACATCCTGCTTATTCTGGCCACCTGACTTCATCCACCAATCAGCTCCCTCTGCAGACTATAAAAGTCAACTACTACAGTCAGTTAATTGCCAGTGCAACATTTTCCTATTTCCAGCTTACCACTGTTGCTGTTTAAAATCAGCTTTATTCTGCCCGCTGTAATACAGACTTCAGCCATTAACTCTTCGTGTGAACTCAGCTTCATTCTGCCTGCTGTAATACAGACTTTAGCCATTCTCTTTGTGTGGATCCAGCTCTCTTCAGCCTATTTCTGTCTCACCTACTGGCTACTTAGGGTAGTAGGTTACTGCTCTGAGTCTTCTGCCTTCTGGAGCCATCTCTATGTCTCTGGGTTCTGGCTTCCAGTTCCAGGTTTAGTTCAGGTTCTGAGTTTTGAGTTGCCCAGTGCCAGGCTTATACAGCTTAGGAGGTAGTCACCCCTGATAATCCGGTGCCTGAGTTCTGAGCCTTTCCAGTCCCAGTTTTGGTACTATAATTGTCTAAGTTTCTGGATCCTTGGAGGTACTGAGTCCCTAGCCGTGGGTTCAGTCCCTCTGTTCCTGCATCCAGGTTCCAGTCCACCAGGTCCAGATTCCAGTCGTCTATTTCAGTACGGAGTCCAGTCCAGTATTCCTCCTCCTAAGATCTGGTGTATAGGAATAGAGCACATCCTCCATGAGCAGGACCTTCATCCGGCCTCCTAGTTTCCACGTCATCCTACAGCAAGTCCCAAGGGTCCTGAGATGAATCCCAGGAACCCAATTGCGGTGACATTCTCTAAAGATAGGTTCAGGAGTCTGAGCGTCTTCAATATATGCTGTAGTGGCCTGTGGATCACAGTATTCAAACTGCATTGGTTAACCAACCTTTTCTGTCATTATTACTATTATTATTAATTAGATATTATTATAATTATTATTATTATTATTATTATTAGTTAAAATGAATGGTCGATGGGCTCAGAAATATTAGCATTTTTTCACATCACTGTTGGTATTTTAGATTGCTGGCCCCTTTATTTGGGTAGGTGTTGTCCATAGCAACCAATCAAATTCTAGGGCCTGATTCATTAAGGATCTTAACTTGAGAAACTTCTTATTTCAGGCTCCTGATAAAACCATGTTACAATGCAAGGGGTGCAAATTAGTTTTCTGTTTTGCACATAACTTAAATACTGACTGTGTAATCATGTAGCACACAAATATCAACTTTAAATTTCAGTGTACAAATAAGCTATCAAGTATTTGTGTGCTACATGAAAAAACAGTCAGTATTTAATTTATGTGCAAAACAGAATACTAATTTGCACCCCTTGCATTGTAACATGGTTTTATCCAGGAGACTGAAATAAGAAATTTCTCAAGATCCTTAATGAATCAGGCCCCTAGTTATAATTTATCTAGAATGTACTAAATAATTGATAATTAGAATTGGTTGCTATGCTGAGGTTAAGCTTCAATTTCAAATATATTCCTTTTATATTTTGGTTAAAGGGTTAAATTTTCACAGATTTACTGCAACTCCGTACATTACCAGTACCCTATATTCAAAATGTCTATGTCAACACAGTAACTACAACTTATGTCTGCAATGTGAGAGGGTCCTATACTTATAATTATCTACCACTTCCTGGAGTTGTTGTGTGGTTTCGATGTTTCCATCATGTGAAAGGTAATTCCATTTACTATAAGCTATACGCTGACATTGCACCACTATGTATGCATTCATTTACTAAGCAGCGTTAATTACACACATGATCAATATCTAGCAATTATGCCCATTTGGTATGTTCTGGGAATCTACTGTGGTTTATAGATGATGGTTTCATAGGCAAACCGAGGGGGGGATTCCTAGTGCCTGGAAACCCCCCCTCCAAGCCTGGGGCACTGTATAATTGTGGTGGCTGGACCCTGCCCCGGCTTCACACGGCTCTGCTTGAAAAGGGAGAGCTGCGTGCACCTAACAGCAGTGCACGCAGCATTGCCCATGTATATTATGGGGATAGGAAGAGTTGGAGAGCAGCCAAGCAGTGTCTAAAATTATAACCACGCCCCCATGCATGCTGGTCACATCCATTGGCGGTGTGGTGTGGAAACCCCCCTCTACAAGTCCTGCGTTTGCCCCTGGGTTTATAGATGATGTGAGATCTATACTTAATATGTGTTCATTAAAAATGGTGGAATTATCTTTATCTTCTGGAATGTGTGGGGATTAAAAACAACACTGGAATTTAGATACATTATAAATATAATGACCGGCACTTAAAAAGCATGACTCCGGAAGTCTGTTCCACGTTCTCTAACTACTGAAGTGGTGCCTGGATACTGGTTAAAGTTTGCTTTGATAAGTATTACATTAGATGAAATATGTTATCACGGAGTGTAAAATTCAGAAAAATCATATTTCTGCAATAAATGTATATTGCCCACCACCATTTAAATGACGTTGACACCCTCCTTACTCAATACCTAAATAGATGTCTTTTCATTTTATTTGAATCTAAAGAAGTATAGATTTGGTGGGAAGTTTCTAATCCCCCAAAAAACTTTTAATTAAGCTTCTTGAGGCTCTCTATCAAGATTTGATTGTTTCATCTTTGTTAGATGCGTTATTAGCTGTAGGGGAAAACGCAGGATTTGTAGAGAGTGGTTTCCACGCCACGCCGCCAGTGGGCGTGGTCAGCATGCAAGGGGGTGTGGCTATAATTTTAGAAAGTGCTTGGCTGCTATCCAACTCTTCCTATCCCCATAATATACATGGCAATGCTGTGTGTACTACTGTTAGATGCACGCAGCTCCCCCTTTTCAAGCGCAGCCGGGACATACCTCCCAATGTGCCTACAATCA
The DNA here is from genome assembly GCF_038048845.1 of Mixophyes fleayi. NCBI lineage: Eukaryota > Metazoa > Chordata > Amphibia > Anura > Limnodynastidae > Mixophyes > Mixophyes fleayi. The sequence continues at coordinate 18,982,010 of NC_134402.1, forward strand.
GAACAAAGTCCTTTTGGCAGATTTCCTGCTCATTCCTACCGGTTATTGCTGCTTTCACTACTTGTTGCTGCTGCTTGTGTCCTAAGCTCAGTTACTGCTTGTCTGGATCCTGGAATGTTGGGTCCCTGTTTGGAAAAAGGACAGGTACATGATATAGAAGTCCCAGCAATCAGTGAACACAGTAGGCCTCCCTCCCCCAAAGCAGCCCGATATTAAGTCAAAAGCACCCACGTTTAATAATTAGGCCCCCCAGCAAACACCCCGGACAATAAATTATTGTCATTCACCTATAATATAAAGATCCATTTTCCCCCCCAAACAACTCCAACATTAAATTAATGGTATTTATATTTAATAAATAAACCTATTTCCTCCCAAAGGTTAAATAATTAGCATTCACTTAAAAGAAATAGCTCTCCTTCTCCCCAAACTCAGCCACACATTCAATTACTAGCACCCAAACCACCCCAGCATTAAGTGAATAGTCCCATCATCCCACCCTTAATAGGTCCGCCATAACGCCAGTATTATATTAAATATCCACAACCTTCACCTCACCAATAAATGAAAAGCTCCCATTCTCAACCTCCTATGAAATTCATATTTCACACCCCATCCACATGACGTAAAATAATCCCCCCCCTAAACTTACATTAAAATTCCTTTACCCCCCTCCCCCACACTTATATTAAAAGCCCCTCTAAGCCTGTGTTTGCAAGGGAACTATTGTACTTATATATTTAAATCCCCCTCTCCCCCTGGGAGAGAGTGGCGGAGACACACAGTGGTGGGAGAGAAAAGAGACACACAGCAGGAGAAAGAGGGGCGGGAACACACAGCAGGGGAGAGAGGGTTGTGAACAGTGCAGACAAAAACGATCTGCACACAAGCTGTAAATTTGCTGGTCTCGGGGGCAGGGTCCAGCCACCTCAAGCATACAGTGCCCCAGGCTGGGAGGGAGGGGGGGGGGGGGTTTCCAGGTACTTGGAACCCCCTTCATCCTGGGTTTGCCCCTGCGGCTGTGAGGTAACTCACACCATTGACCTCTAATTCTTAAAACATTCTGGGAGGGGATATTATTGATAGAATATATCCAATCTGACTTAACATTCCTCCAGTTTCAGAAAACCATACTGAAGACTCATTTGACCATCTTGAATTAAATACTGGTGCGACTAATTTTGCTACGGTGCCTTTAAGGCTACTTCAAGAGGAATACGACAGCCGGGATGACGACACATCACAGGGAGCCTGACTCAGAGGACAGTGATTTCCAGAGAAGTGTGGAGGAAATGGGAAAGACACATTTAGCATTGCCTTCTACTGAAACACACATAAAGCTACATATTTATATACTCTGAGGCTGATGCAGTTTGTGCAGCGTTTCTCATATGCAGATTTGTGTTGCTCTGTTTGTTAAGCCAACTTGCACCTAGATTGATGGCATGAGGAAGGGGAGAGGTATTCTACCATGGGCAGAGCACAATACGGGCACGTTCGCTCAGTTGCAGACATATGCTGACTGGCACACAGAGGCATATATGCCTGTTCACGTAGCATTATTTGTGGGTGGTGCAGGACAGCTGCCACAGAGGATACAAGGCAGCTACAGGAAAAGAGATTTAATCTTCAGCTACGAAAAAGATTCTTTACTGTAAGAGATGTGAATTTTGCCTGCTAACAACTGGTAGTGGCTAACACTGAAGATAAATGTTGGAAATGATTGGACATTTTCCTAACAAAACAGAACATACGTGACTACCGGCATTAGTCCCACCATAGTACGTTGATCCAGGGAAATTGCCCTATTGTTAGTATGGGGTCATGCAGGATTTCCCCCCTATTGAGGTAAATTGCACTATGCTTTGCAGGGTGTCAGGCGCCGCTCGGCGGCCGCCCGCCCGCCCATACAAGAACGTCTGGTTGCCTAGCAACCAGACGCGGCATTTCCCCTTCCGCCCGGCCGGCCAGCCCAGACCCAGAAGCGTCCCCGTTGCTAGGCAACGGGATGCTGCAGGAAGAGAGCGCTACGGCGCTGCCTAATGACTAGCGCTACGGCGCTACAGCTATTACAGCACCACTAGTGCTGAGGGCATTGGTTAGCAGCCCTATTTAAGTCCCTCTGACCTCACCTCCTGTGCCAGAGTTTCAGGTCCTTTCCTGTCCTCCAGCGTTCCAGTGTTCCTGTGTCTATCTGTTTCCTGACCCTTGCCTTCCTCCAGTTTATTGCCGTTTGCCTGTGACCATTGTGACCCGGATTGCCTTGACTACCCCTTTGGATCTCCCTTTGTACCTCGCTGTCAGAACCTTATCGACCCGGCTTGACTCACACCCCGTTTGAATTCTCCTTGTGTATCTGCATTACCCGCATCATTGCTGAACCCGCCTGTCTGATATCCCTCTCGTGCTTCGCTATCTGACTCGTGGAAGGACCGCGACCTGCGTGTTTCCTGCAGCCAAGTCCATACCTCCTTGCGGGGGTCCCTGGTGAACACCAGGGGCACGTTAGACTCCGCGCCTTCCTCCGAGTAGTGCCAACGATAGCAGGTACGCTATACTAGTCGTGACACAGGGTTTTTTTTTCGCCTTCCTCTTAATCAGATGGGTTGTTTTGAGGATGAAAAGTTGAACTTGACTTGGTATATGCCTTTTGTCAGCCTTATCAACTATGTAATTATGTAACAATGTTTCTCTGTCTGAGCCAACAGGGTGTGAATGACAGTCTTGCCGCCCTACTTGGCACAGTTTGGATTCTTGGATTCGTTCCCAGGGGCAGCGCCGGTGGTCATTCTTGGTGATTAGAATATTAAGGAAATGCTACCAAATTCTTATAACAAAATTGTAATTTGGCTGTTTACCTTGGCAATCCACTTGGTAGCGTAATAATCATAGAGCGAAAAGCCCTACAGACGGCAAATGGTGCAATATACATCAAGGAGTTATGGGAAGCTGATATGACGAGCGTCGTGGCAGTACAAGTATCGCAGCAATGCTTGTTCTGTATTCGCCATCTCGGGATGGCGATAACAGAAGAAAATGAATGAAAAAATTATTTATTTTTTGCTTTTAACCTATTATTATTGTTTTTGATTTTTGTAATTAGTGCAACTGAAAGCCCAATTCCGGAGGTGGTGGCGTTGGGTAGAAGATCACGGTCAAAATACAGAGTAAAAATATATCTGTCCAGTATTTGTGTGCTACTTGCAAAAGCAGCCGGTATGTCCTCTGCATGCAAAAAACAATACATGTATTTGCTCCCCTTGTACTGTATCATGGTTTGTCCAGGAGCAAATTTGCTCATTTTATTTAGCTCTGCTCCTAAATGTAAATTGGACCCTGTGTGCAGTAACTGTAATGTACAAGCTTTGTTCTCAGACATAGAGGATACGTCCTCAGATTAGCAGCTGGTGGATTGTTTAATGAACTCCACATTCGTCTCTCTGCCTGTGAGAAAAATGAATCACTGAATGTTAACGTAAGGAGATGATTCTATGAAAGTAATTGCTGGTTTTATCAATGGGAAGATAGCGATCACATGTGGTTATGAAGGCGAATTTATCTCTTTAATAAGATAAAATTCTATCACATGAAAAAAGTATTTTTTTTGGCATTGTTCCACAGAGGCTGGGACCAAAAGCCGCTATGTTCCAAAATGACTAAAGTTACTGAAAGACGATCTGATATAACCAGGGGAGGGGTGGCAGACTTTTTGCCTGGGGGGCAAGCACACAGCACTGGCCCATAAGTAGGGGCCCATCCTTCAAGGGTGGCTTTTGGTACAATATATATTTATCAACATAAAAAGAGGCTATTTTGGTGTTGCTTAATCCAGCGATACTTTATTACTATAAATAATACATCTTAAATAATAAAAATAAATAATGAATAAAAAAATATCTATCTGCATATATTTTATTTTTTATTTATTTATTTTTTTACATACCTGGCTAATTATAACGGGATTTATCAAAATGCAAAAAGCCTGTTTGCTTTAAAAACCTGATGTTTTTGCCAGCAAAACGGTTTGTTTTTGCATTGTCCTGGCCCAGGGCTGGATTAAGGCTCCAGGGTAACCCCCTATGATGTAATGTAACATGTTTATCATTTTAGACAAATACACAGGCAATACTGTGTGCACTACTGTTAGGTGCACACACGCGCCTTCACGAGCAGTACATGGTGAAGCGGGACATACCTCCCAACTGTCCTAAGCGAGACAGTCACCCAAATTGGGGACTGTCCCTCCAGATTCCGGACATTTGGCAGACTGTCCTGCTCTCTCCTACCTGTTTTCGTCACTGTCACCACTTGTGGCTGCTGGTTACTTTACCTCATTTGCTGGTTGTGTGGATCCTGGAATATTGGAGGCCATATGTGGAAAAAAATGGGTACATAAAATTTAGAAAACTCCAACCAACCCCAGTGTTAAATCAATAGCACCTGTTTTATAATTAGGCCTCCCTAAAGCCCCAACATTAAAATAATAATATTCACATTTAATATATAAACCTATTTCCCTCCCTCCAAACAGCCCCAGCAATAAATTCAATTGCATTTACGTTTGAGAAATATAACCATTTTACACAACCATGCCCGGCATTAAATAATTCATATTCACATTTAATAAATAGCCCTTCTCCCCCAAATCAGCCCCATATTCAATTAATATCACCAAACCACCACATCATTAAATTAAGGGTCCTGTCACCTAAACTTAAATTAATAGACCCCACTACTAACTTAAATAGCCCCACAAATAATTAGCCCCCACCAGCACTTAAATGGCCACCTCCTACACTATATTAAAACACTGGCCCCCACACACACGCTATATTAACACACTGGCCCCCACTCTCTCACACGCTATATTAACACACTGGCCCCCACTCTCACACACGCTATATTAACACACTGGCCCCCACTCTTACACACGCTATATTAACACACTGGCACACACACTATATCAGCACACACACACAATATTAACATTCCCCCAAAACTTACCTTATTGCCTCCGAGCGCTATGTCTTCAGCACTTCTTACATGGGACGGCACCTGTCATGTGGTACACGTCCCATGTCACAGCTAGGCTCTCACAGGTAGGGGGGAAGGCAGAAGAATCAGGAGGATCCGCAGCCAATATGAAAGATTTGTGGTCCCTGAGGAAGACCCAACCACCGCTCAGTCCACTGGCCCAAAATAGATTATTTCTGTCTGGCCCGTTGGGGCATATGCCCCCCTGCCCAGCCCGCCCCTGGATATAACTTACATTAAGGTAAACCTGTTACATGCACACAGTGGTAGCCTCTAATAATGATGTCAGCGAGGCATGAGGCACTCCGTCATACCTCTCAACACTGTGCAGAGAAAGATCAGGACAGCAACTGGACACCCTCCCGCCACTCCACCAATCCGCCCAACCACATTCGTAGTCAACATCCCCAAGTTCCTAAGATATATATATATAATAGTAGCAATAATTGGTGATATTAAATAATAATATAATAAGAAAAAGTAATAGGTTGCGCTTCCTCCAAATATGTTGAGCAGCCAAATAGGAACCTGAGATTGAATGGGAGACCCCTAAACTCCCGACCAAAGATAGATGAATATAGAAATAGACAGGTTCTGGGGGCTTGTGAAGAGGTATGAAACAGTCTAATGATGATAAGACTTTATAAACAGTGTGTTCCGTCCGGAACAAAACAACATAGGCTAATGTTGTGGATACAATAAAAATACATACATGTAATTGCAGTACCAACAAATAAAAACAAATATTGAATCAGACTCCAAATGATTGCACATGAGTCTATAGCTCACTATGGAGCCGTTGGAGTATGCGGTGCAACAATAGATGTGTCAACGTGATGCGCAATAATATGGAGAGAATGTCCAACGGTGTTGATTTGACAAAACACACTCTAGGCATATGAGTGTTGTCGTGCAGATCGATCTAAAACCGCATTATAAATCACGAGATGCGGGAGTATAGATAGTCTATAAATAAATAGCGGTGGTCCCGCAATAATCCTTAGTACTGTTGTATGATGATAGCGTACTGAATGCTGGATTTGTAATGATGCGATTGGTATCGACAACAAAAAGGTTATAATGTCCGGTGTTGTGAATCAAAGAAATAGTGCTGATAAAGACAATGCAGGCATGATGAAAGGATCTGAAACAGTTACTCACATGGTGAGGGAACGTCTAGGTGTCTGTAGTGCAGACAGGCACTCGATGGCGGTCCCGCAGTCTGTAATGGTGATGTTAATTATTGGGTGCGAACTAAACGCTTACCTCCGATGGTAATCAGGCACCCGGCAGGATGCCAGTAAATAGATCCGATTGGAGTCCTCCTAGTTCCCGGAAAAAACTCCTCTCCTCGTTGAAAGTTGAGGCTGGACAGGAAAGGAGGTGGTCCCGCTGTGTATAAGCGTGTACACGTTGCGGGCTGGTCTCTGTAATAGATGTCTGTAAGAAGCAGTAGAAAGTCCTAGCATGCTAGATAGTGCCAACAAAGCACTGATGTATTAGATGATGATCGAATGAGGGACAGGTACCAACGCGTTTCGCCCGGGGCATTGGCCAGTGGGCTTCCTCAGGGATAGTAAAGTTCAACTGGTCTTCCTGGACAGGATTTATATGTATTTTACAGAATATAGATTGGCAAACTGGATATTTACTCATGACATGTGACGTTTGTTCACTATATACCATCATTGATCACAAGATAGGTTGCGAGCATGTCCAGCACATCCTCACAACAGAAACTGACATTCCAACTGATCAAATACAGTTTATCATGCTCCGTTTCGCCAGCGCTGTTCTATACAGCAGCCGTGGCGCTGTCTATTGTATACAGCACCGCCGCGTATTGTATACAGCACCGCCGCGGACGCTTCTTTGACAGCGCCGCGGCTGCTGTTTAGGACAGTGGCCACTTAGTTAAGGCAGGGGGGGGGTTTCTAGAGACTCAGAAACCCCCCCCTGCGTGCGCCACTGCACAGCCGCTCTATATTAGTTAGTTCCTGACGAGCCTCCTGGCTTATCAGTCATACAGAGGAGCATGTTAATTACGTCTATGTGTTTTTAGTTTTTTCCCTATTAGATTACAAAGCTGGAAGACAGAAGACTATGGATTTAGGTGTGTGATACATTTTTATAAAGAGGGTGTTGAAGACCGTTTATTTTAAATATTTTGTTTTATTCAAACATTTTGTCATGTGTCAGTGTTTTTACGTAATGGTATTTTTCCATGTGGCACTAAAAGTCACAGCAGGCCCTGGAAGCCAAGGCAAGCAACCAGCATACCCAGGCAGGTTATGGCTGTCAGGGCTTGCTGGGAGGAGTAGTGCCACAGAAAGAAAATGCTTCAATCGTTCAGTTGCATTTAAGACTATGCTGAGATAAGTGTGAGTCAAAATATACAAATAATTGTGTATTTATCGCATTTGCTATCTGTTTTAGACCCAATGCATTCAGAGCATCAGTCCCTATGTGAATAAGCAACTTTGTGAATGTACTTGTCATTTACAGCAAGATAATGTAATCACACAAAGTGTCTACTGTTTGTTTTCAGAAACTAACCATTTTGGAAACCCCCCCCTCTAGAAATCCCATGTTTGCCCCAGCCTTCACAGTTGTTGGAGATTTTATAAGTCTCTGAGATAAATGGAAAATCACAATCTTTTCTCATAAAAAGTCCGGGAGATTCCCAGATTACAGGGAGACCTCTCTGCAATTCTCCCACAAGATGGGAACGAACGAGCTGCGGACATCAAGCTACACCCTCGTCAGTAGGCAGAGCAGAGCCATGCATAGTTATCCTGATTGACATGGCGGCACAGAGCCCTCAAATCGGGACTGTCCTGCCTAAATCAGGACGGTCAGAAGGTATGCTATTGTTTTTATTTTGTTTATATTTTTACATACAGCATAGTTGCTGACTGGCTTAAGTTGGCATCCTGGAGCTGCCTGGGGAAGTGGACATTTCATGGGCGGGGCTATGCAAATCACATCATTTTGACTCCACCCTGTGATGTAATGACGCATCATTTTACAGCTGGGGGCGGGGCCAAATGCAGCGGTCACCTGAGATTTGCGCCATTTTGGATCTAATTCTGCCCACTTCACTAGGAAGTGGGCAGATGCGGGAGCCTGCCATACTCTCCCGGGAGACCTACCCACAATCCGGGAGACTCCCGGACATTCTGGGAGAGTTGGGACTGTCTAAGAAACTTAAGGACAACTTGAAGTTATGCTGTTTATCCAACCTGGTGGATTAAATCTAATTGATTGAATTTAAAAGCTGCTCTACAGCCTGTTTTTTTTAACCCGTGTCCCCTCCCTCTAGCCAGTTTCCTGGGGGGGATCATCCCCCATGGCTGCCGTGTTCCTCCAACAGCCCCGGAGGATGGGTGTGAGCAGTTGGACCAATCACAAGTCACAATTAAGTGATTGCTGCTTGTGATTGGCCCTTCCATTTACCTCTCCCTCCTCCACCAGTTAAAGGTGATTAACAAAAAATGAATTTGCCGATTTTGTATTACAGGACCGACTACAAGGGGGGAACCTTAGAAAAATGTAAGCAATAGGTTGCCTATAGAAAATCATAGGTGACTTCTAATATCCATATAAATTACAGTACTGGGTGCATTATTCCTTCTACTAATATTCCTTGACAGGCGCAGGGTAGTGCCATCATTAACAAATTAAGAATTTGATAGGCTACATTGTCATCAACATTCGTTGTGCACAGGCCACAGGTAAACCTGAAATGGAGTTATAACAGTGACCTCATCCTATTAATCCCATATACAGGTTACTTCTGAGGTTCCACAAGGTGTTACATACATCTGAGCCCGTTTATTTCTACTTGCAGTGCTGTGGTCATGAGAGAGGAATGCTCGGAATCTGTCCGTATTGTGCAATCACTGTAATGACATCTCCATTCCTCTGACAGAGCAGCCCCTGTGATTCCTATAGCTGAGTTTTCTATCTACAAGTGCAACGTTCTGTAGGGCAAACCTGTCTGGGCCCCCAAACATCGCTTATTGTAAAAGTTATACATGTTTGCAAAGGTATAATTGCTATATGATGTAACCTTATGCTCAAGAGATGTTTGCTCAAAACATACTGTCTGGTAAAATAAGCAAGATTTCAATACAAGGAACAGAGACCAGATTGACTTTTTGATCATCATCATCACCATTTATTTATATAGCGCCACTAATTCCGCAGCACTGCACAGAGAACTCACTCATATTAGTCCCTGCTCCATTGGGGCTTACAGTCTAAATTCACTAACATACACAGACTAGTCAATTTGTTAGCAGCCAATTAACCTACCAGTATGTTTTTGGGGTTGTGGGAGGATGTCAGCGCTTGTTGGCGAGTGACGAGATTCCTAGCAGAGTACGGAGTGCCTACTATTGGCGAGCCATGTTAAAGTGAGATTTCGTTTTGCAGAGTGAGATTATTGAAGTGAGATAAAGTGGTGGGCAACACACATTTTGAAGGGCCTTCTTTGGAAAAGGGAACATGGGCATTTCCATTCCGTCTTTGGCATTAGCTCAGAGATGGCGGTCATTGTGGTCTAGCTTTATACTTTTTTGAGCAATACAATAAAAAGCTTCAAACACAGAAAAAGTGACATTCTATAAAAACACTTTGGACTCTTCAAATCCTTCCGCCTCTCTGTTCTCCAAAGAGCACTTGAAGCTTGTGGATTTGTCTATCGAGCGCAGGAAGTCACGGAACAATGCAGATTGTCTTTTCTTCTACAGGAGTGATACAACCCTTTAATAAAATATAACTACCAACAAGAAAATGAGTCTCATTCACCGAATAATGTTTGTTCTATTCTGTATTTAGCACACATCAATCCATCATGCCAGGTATTCAAGGATTAGTAATAACAAAATATTAAAGAGCTTCAAATACATTTAAATATTCCATATTCTTAGACATCATTGTTTCAGAAATTCTAATATATTTTATATAAATACAATGCCATTCATTGGTTCCTTATCTTAAGTTGAATAGTAAATCAAATGCAATGGATGGTGTTGCACTTCCAGGATATCTGTCTGTATGTGTTACGGGCACCGCCGCGACTCACTTACCCACATCCCGGCCGTCGCTAAGGCGACCGGGACGTCACTTCCGCCCATAAGCCGGGGCAACGGATGGACGCTTCAGCGCTGCGTCCCGGCGCTTAGTGTATTACTTGCCTGCGGGCTAATTAATTATTAGGTGCAAGGGGGCTGGATATTGCCAGAGCTAGGCTCTGATTGGCTGGGCTTACTATTTAAGGCAATGAGGTCTGCTACCTCGTTGCCGGTTATAGCTTCTGTTCCTCAGTCTGCTGACCTGCTTGTTCCTGTCTATTGTATTCTGCTGACCTCTCGTGTATGACCCTTGGCTTTGGACTTCGCTTGTGTATCCCGTGACCCTGACCTTTGGCCTGTTACCGTATCTCTTGTTTGCCTGTGTCCCTTGACCCCGGCTTGTTAACTGGACTTGCTACGTGCTGCCGGCCCTTGACCTCTGCGTGGACCTCACTCCGCTTGCCTGGGTTCCCCCCAGCCGGTACACACTTCACGACCCTCTGTCAGTCTGCAGCCCAGTCTGTCCCCACCATCAGGGGCTCCAGTGAACACCTGATTGGCAGAGTAGACTCCGGGTTGTGTTGTGCCGGCTGGAGGGGTTCCTAACATTATAACCGGCCCACACTGAGACGAGGTTGTGATGGATGAAAGCGGATCCACACCGTCTCCGGCACAAGCCTTAGCAGGCCATGTTGAGTCCTTGTACCAGATGATCCAGGGATTGGCTGAGCGGTTGTCCGTTCAAGAAGCCGCGAAAACTTCACAATCCACTCCGAGTTCCACCTGTGAACCTAAGATGAATTTACCGGATCGGTTCTCTGGAGATAGATCCCTGTTTCAAAATTTCAGGGAGAGTTGCAAGCTCCATTTCCGGTGGAAACCCCGCTCCTCTGGTTCAGAGCAACAAAGAGTCGGGATTATCATTTCCCTCCTACAAGGTGACCCCCAGTCTTGGGCTTTTTCTTTGCCACAGACCAGTCCTGCCATGCAGTCTGTAGACGCTTTCTTTGAGGCATTAGGTCTACTATATGATGACCCGGATCGAATGGCCTCCGCAGAAGCTCATCTACGGGCTTTGAAACAAGGCCGGCAGAGGAATATTGCACTGAATTCCGTAGATGGTCACCTGATAGTGGATGGAATGACCCCGCCTTACGTAGTCAGTTCCGTCTCGGTCTGTCGGAACAGATTAAAGACTCTTTGGTGCAATACCCATCTCCTACCTCTCTGGAGGATCTGATGCACCTCTCCATTAAAATCGTCAGGAGATTTAAAGAGCGGAAAACCGAAAAGGAGGCATCTTCAACTCCATCTGCCTGCATTCCTGTTTCCACGGATGGTGAGAAACCTATGCAATTAGGAGCGTATCGTCTCTCCCCTGAAGAAAGAGTCAGGAGACAATCACAAGGCCTATGTCTCTATTGTGGCACAAAAGGCCACTTTTCCTGTTCCTACCCAAATAAGCCGGGAAAAGAGCATGCCTAGGGAACGAGGGGAGAGTTTACCTAGGTCTGCAGATTGTTTCCCCGAAAAATGCTGTAAATTGATTCCTGCACAGCTCACGTTCAGTGCTCGTTCTGTGAAACTATCGGCCTTCATTGACAGTGGAGCCGCTGGCAACTTCCTTGACATCGAGTTTGCCCGCTCTGCTGGGCTTCCGCGGATTAAACTCCAATCTGCCATTACGGTATGTGGTTTAGACGGTAGTCTGTTGCCAGGTGGCAAGATTACTTGGGAGACCCCACCACTACAGTTGAACATTGGCGCTCTCCATTCGGAATCCATAGTCTTCCGTCTTATTGAATGTCCGTCGGTTCCTTTAATTCTGGGCCACCCCTGGCTATCCCGCCATAACCCCGTCATGGATTGGGTAAAAGGAGAAATTGTCCAGTAGAGCCCTCGTTGTACACAGTCTTGCTTGACACTACCTCTGCGTGTGATTCAGTCTATTCCGGAGCAGCTCCCTTCACAGTATCATGACTACTGGGGTGTTTTCTCCAAAAAGGCTGCTGACACTCTACCACCGCACCGGGATTTCGACTGTGCTATTGAGCTTATTCCAGGCTCTAAATTACCCAAGGGACGCCTGTACTCTCTCTCCGGTCCAGAGACCAAATCCATGCAAGAGTATATTGAAGAAAACTTGGAGAAAGGCTTCATCAGGCCATCCAAGTCCCCAGTAGGAGCAGGGTGCTTCTTTGTGTCCAAGAAGGACGGTGGACTCAGACCCTGTATCGATTATCGAGGGCTGAACCTTATTACGGTTAAGAACACCTATCCCCTTCCTCTCATCTCCGTACTTTTTGATCAATTAAGAGGGGCAACTATCTTCACAAAAATTGATCTTCGTGGTGCCTATAATCTCATACATATTAGAGCAGGTGATGAGTGGAAGACGGCATTCAACACACTCTCGGGCCACTATGAATATCTGGTCATGCTGTTTGGCCTTAGTAATGCTCCTGCCGTATTCCAGGATTTGATTACTGAGGTGTTACGTGAGTTCCTGGGACACTTTGTTGTTGTCTACTTAGATGACATCCTCATATATTCAAAATCGTTGTCTGTGCACCAGGGTCATGTCAGACAAGTCCTACAGAAATTGCGGGAACATCACCTCTACGCTAAACTCGAGAAATGCGAGTTCGAGGTCCAGAATGTATCCTTCCTGGGCTATATAATCTCCTCAGAAGGTTTCTCCATGGACCCAACCAAGGTCCAAGCAATCCTGGATTGGGTACAACCGAATAACCTCAAGGCGGTCCAGAGATTCCTGGGATTCGCCAATTATTACAGGAGATTTATTGGCGGTTTTGCTGATATCGTGGCTCCTATTGTCACTTTGACCCGCAAAGGAGGTGATCCAACTGTTTGGTCACAACAGGCAATAACTGCATTCGAAACCCTGAAGAAAGCTTTTGTGTCCACTCAGGTCCTCAGACACCCGGACCCTAAGGTACCGTTTATTCTTGAGGTAGATGCCTCTGACGTCGGTGCTGGGGCCATCTTGTCACAAAAAGATCCCCAGACCCACCGCTTACATCCATGTGCCTTTTTTTCCCGTCAGTTTTCCTCAGCGGAAACCAACTATGATGTGGGAAACCGAGAGCTGTTGGCAATCAAGTAGGCCTTTGAGGAATGGCGACACTGGTTGGAAGGCGCTGCACACCAGATCTCCGTTATAACGGATCACAAGAATCTGCAATATATACAGTCAGCCAAACGTCTGAACCCCCGACAGGCTCGTTGGTCGCTGTTCTTCACTCGGTTTAACTTTATTATCACCTATCGTCCTGGTTCTAAAAATATTCAAGCGGACGCCCTGTCCAGAAGTTTCCTGGCACATCATGCTCCGGTCACTAACCCAGAACCTATTGTTCCTGTGTCTATGATCCACGCCGGATTAACTCAAGATTTGAGCTGTACCTTACAAAGGTTCCAGAGGTTGGCTCCTGATAATACTCCGGTAGGATGCCTGTTTGTTCCTGTTCATCTAAGAAAGGCAGTCCTTACCGAAGCACACAATACTCAGTCTGCTGGACATCCTGGAGTCTTCAAAACATTGGAAATCCTTTCCCGTACTGTATGGTGGCCATCACGGTCTGCCGACGTCAAGAGTCACGTCTTGTCTTGTGAAGTTTGTGCCAGGAACAAAGTTCCCAGGACTCGCCCGGTAGGTCAGTTGGTTCCGTTGGCCGCTCCTGCAAAACCTTGGACACATTTGTCCATGGATTTTATCGTTGATTTACCACCTTCTGCGGGACACAATACCATTTGGGTCGTGGTAGACCGCTTCAGCAAAATGGCACATTTCATTCCACTAACCCAGCTTTCTACTGCTCGAGATCTAGCCATTCTCTTCATACAACATATTTTCTGCCTCCATGGACTTCCTTCTGATATCATTTCTGATCGTGGATCACAATTCATTGCACAATTCTGGAAATCCTTCTGTACCCTACTCGGAATTAAAATCAGCTTGTCATCCGCATACCACCCTCAGTCAAATGGGCAAACCGAAAGGGTTAACCAGGCCTTAGAGCAATTTTTAAGATGCTACACATCAGAATTCCATGATAACTGGTCCTCCTTGTTACCCTGGGCGGAATTTGCTTGTAATAACTCATGTCATTCATCCACCAATGTCTCTCCGTTTTTTTGCAATTATGGCTTTCACCCAGATCCAACTCCTTATACTCACTCAAATCTGCTGGTATCCAGGAGATCTGCTCCACTGCCAGAGACCTCAGACTTATCTGGACGAAAGTACACTCATCTTTGAGACGAGCTTCATTTGCTGCAAAAAAAAATTCTGACCGCCACCGTACCATCTGCTCTCTCAAGGTGGGCCAGAAAGTATGGCTCTCTACAAAAAATATCAAGCTCAGACAGCCTTGCAAAAAGTTGGGCCTTAAGTTAATCCGGCTTATTCGCCATTATCAAGAAGGTTAATTCCGTAGCATTCAGGTTAAAAATTCCGATTTTGTTAAGGATCCCCAACACATTTCATTGTTCATTGTTGAAGCCGGTACTGTATCCTAGCCAATCTTTAAGTGTGCCTGGAAGAAATTCGAATAAACCACTAAGATATGTGGTCCAAAGGATCCTGGACTCCAAAAAAGTGCAAGGGCAGGTGCACTTCCTGGTGCAGTGGAGGAACCGCGGGTTAGAAGAGCGGTCTTGGGTTCCGCGGAGACAACTCCATGCCCCCAAGCAATTGAAGGAGTTTTTCAGGAGATTCCCAAGAAAACCTGGATGTCGGGGTCCCTCGACCCCTCCGCGGCGGTGCCCAGCTGCCGCGACTCACTTACCCACGTCCCGGCCGTCGCTATGGCGACCGGGACGTCACTTCCGCCCATAACCCGGCCGTTGCCGGGGCAACGGATGGACGCTTCAGCGCTGCGTCCCGGTGGTGAGTAGCCGGGCGCATGCGCTTAGTGTGTTACTTGCCTGCGGGCTAATTAATTATTAGGTGCAAGGGGGCTGAATATTGCCAGAGCTAGGCTCTGATTGGCTGGGCTTACTATTTAAGGCAATGAGGTCTGCTACCTCATTGCTTGGTTATAGCTTGTTCCTCAGTCTGCTGACCTGCTTGTTCCTGTTCCTGTCTATTGTATTCTGCTGACCTCTCGTGTATGACCCTTGGCTTTGGACTTCGCTTGTGTATCCCGTGACCCTGACCTTTGGCCTGTTACCGTATCTCTTGTTTGCCTGTGACCCTTGACCCCGGCTTGTTAACTGGACTTGCTACCTGCTACCGGCTCTTGACCTCTGCGTGGACCTCACTCCACTTGCCTGGGTTCCCCCCAGCCGGTACACACTTCACGACCCTCTGTCAGTCTGCAGCCCAGTCTGTCCCCACCATCAGGGGCTCCAGTGAACACCTGATTGGCAGAGTAGACTCCGGGTTGTGTTGTGCCGGCTGGAGGGGTTCCTAACAGTATGTACAGATCATCTCACTCGATCCGTGAATTATTATAAAATACAATAATCAAAATCATGACCACTGGACATATTAAGTAGCATCTGAGCGTGTCCTCCTTTCTACATTCTTTTTTGTTAGTTGTGACGTAGCAACAAATGCAGCAAGTGTAGAACGCACTAGTGGCCCTAACGCCCTGCGGTCCAGCTGCAAAATAGATGGAATCCGCGCTCAGGGCATGCATTGCGGGAAGAGAAGAAGGATAAGGGGACGTGAATCAGGGGGTGCACACAAGACATGGAAAGGACAGCCATGATGGACATACAGAGACAAGGAGAGGACAGCCATGATGGGCGTACAGAGACAAGGAGAGGACAGCCATGATGGGCGTACAGAGACAAGGAGAGGACAGCCATGATGGGCGTACAGAGACAAGGAGAGGACAGCCATGATGGGCGTACAGAGACAAGGAGAGGACAGCCATGATGGGCTTACAGAGACAAGGAGAGGACAGCCATGATGGGCATACAGAGACAAGGAGAGGACAGCCATGATGGACATACAGAGACAAGGGAAGGACAGCCATGATGGACATACAGAGACAAGGAGAGGACAGCCATGATGGACATACAGAGACAAGGAGAGGACAGCCATGATGGCCATACAGAGACAAGGAAAGGACAGCCATAATGGCCATACAGAGACAAGTAGAGGACAGCCATGATGGACATACAGAGAGAAGGAGAGGACAGCCATGATGGACATACAGAGACAAGGGATGGACAGCCATGATGGACATACAGAGACAAGGGAAGGACAGCCATGATGGCCATACAGAGACAAGTAGAGGACAGCCATGATGGACATACAGAGACAAGGAGAGAACAGCCATGATGAACATACAGAGACAAGTAGAAGACAGCCATGATGGCCATACAGAGACAAGGAGCAGACAGCCATGATGGCCATACAGAGAAAAGAAGAGGACAGCCATGATGGACATACAGAGACAAGGAGAGGACAGTCATGTGTGGACATACAGAGACAAGGAGAGGACAGTCATGATGGACATACAGAGACAAGGAGAGGACAGCCATGATGGACATACAGAGACAAGGAGAGGACAGCCATGATGGACATACAGAGACAAGGAGAGGATAGCCATGATGGACATACAGAGACAAGGAGAGGACAGTCATGTGTGGACATACAGAGACAAGTAGAGGACAGTCATGATGGGCATACAGAGACAAGTAGAGGACAGCCATGATGGGCATACAGAGACAAATATTGTATTTCTCAACCACAGTGGCAGCAATAAAGTTACCAGCTGCACCAGAATCCAGAAAGGCATCAAGCGGAATAGATTCCCAAAAAACAGAAAACAAGAGGTTCTCTTTGTGAGGAGAACTGTTGAGGGAAAAATCAAACAGACCTAACGGTGTTCCACCTTGCTCTGTTTGGCCTGAGCGTTTTTCCAGACGCGTAGGACAAGTACTGATGCGATGGGCCTTCCCTCCACAATAGAGGCATAGATCATTTTTAAATCTTCTCTCCCTCTCACTTGGAGAGAGGCGGGACCTACCCACTTGCATAGGTTCTTCTGGGGGCAAAGAGGCCCCTGGGTTCCAGAAAACAGGTCGATGATTAGGACACCGGATCTGTTTCTTTTCTTGAACCCTCTCCTTGAATCGAAGATCTATTCTGACACATAGCGAGATCAGATCATCCAAGGAAGATGGGAGGTCACAGGAAGCCAACACTTCTTTTATTTTATCAGATAGGCCTTGCCAGAACGTGGCCACCAGCGCTTCCTCATTCCAGCGCAACTCGGAGGCCATGGTCCTAAATATGATGGCATATTGCCCGACAGAATAAGAACCTTGGCGTAGACGAAGAATTCCTGAAGCTGCACTGGAAAGCCGACCAGGTTCATCAAAAATTTGTTTGAAAGTTGTCAGAAATTCTGTATAATTTTGTAGCAAGGGGTCATTCTTCTCCCATAGGGGTGAGGCCCAGGCCAGGGCTTGACCAGAAAGAAGGGACAGAATGTAGGCAATTTTAGCTCTATCCGTAGGGAAGTTCCTGGGTAGTAATTCAAATTGAATTGCACATTGAGTCACGAATCCTCTACATGACTTGGGGTTCCCATCATACATTGGAGGATTAGGAATTTGTGGGTGTAAGGTAGTTGTGTTTGCAGAATCCGAAGAAGACTCAGCAGAGGTCTCAGGTTTATGGGAGGATACCAGAGTGTTCTGAAAAGAATCCAGACGAGAGGATAAACCTTGTAAGAACTGCATGAAGCGATCCTGATTGGACTCTTGCTTTTCCACTCTCCCTACTACATATTGCAATAGGTCCTTGAGAGAGGGATCTCCCATGGTGTTCATTTCCTTTTTAGGTCAGTGCAAACTGTTATGGACTGGAATAATATAAGCCTAGTGGGCGGTTCCCACGATGGCCTGTGCACGTGACTAGCTGATTCAGGACCATACAATGTTTAGAAAATAAGAACACAAGACGGTGGGTCTGCTTAATAAGTACTTCAATGAATATGAGCATAAGTACATATCAACTCATGGAAACAATGCAGCAAAGTTCTGTACACAGTAGAGATGGTGAGATGGCAGCTCAGAATCTCACAATGATGAGCATCTGCACACTTGGCATAATAAACAAAGTCTTGTAAACTGATGCATAGAGATACTTGCAAACAGAGTCCCAAAGATGGTGCTACCAGCACTTGGTTGATAAAGCAGGTTCACCCACAGGAAATCCAACAGGAGAGTTCATGAATGCACAGGAGTCCATAGAGACAGGCGAGCAAACAAGTTGCACTAACAGTGAGCAGGTGTCAGTGCTGAGTTTAAATAGAGCAGGTTTGAATGGCACGCCCTGAAGTGAGTCATGTGATCCACAGGAGAACAGAGCAGACAGGAAAAGTAACAAACCTGGACTGGATTGTTACACATACAGAGACAAGGGAAGGACAGCCATGATGGACATACAGAGACAAGTAGAGGACAGCCATGATGGACATACAGAGACAAGGAGAGGACAGCCATGATGGACATACAGAGACAAAGGAAGGAGAGTCATGATGGACATACAGAGACAAAGGGTAGGACAGTCATGATGGGCATACAGAGACAAGTAGAGGACAGCCATGATGGACATACAGAGACAAGGGTAGGACAGTCATGATAGGCATACAGAGACAAGGGTAGGCCAGTCATGATGGACATAGAGAGACAAGGAGAGGACAGCCATGATGGACATAGAGAGACAAGGAGAGGACAGTCATGATGGGCATACAGAGACAAGGAGAGGACAGCCATGATGGACATACAGAGACAAGGAGAGGACAGTCATGATAGGCATACAGAGACAAGGGTAGGCCAGTCATGATGGACATAGAGAGACAAGGAGAGGACAGTCATGATGGACATACAGAGACAAAGGGTAGGACAGTCATGATGGACATACAGAGACAAGGAGAGGACAGTCATGATGGGCATACAGAGACAAGGAGAGGACAGTCATGATGGGCATACAGAGACAAGGAGAGGACAGCCATGATGGACATACAGAGACAAGGAGAGGACAGCCATGATGGACATACAAAGACAAGGGTAGGACAGTCATGATGGACATACAGAGACAAGGGTAGGACAGTCATGATGGACATAGAGAGACAAGGAGAGGACAGTCATGATGGGCATACAGAGACAAGGAGAGGACAGTCATGATGGGCATACAGAGACAAGGAGAGGACAGTCATGATGGACATAGAGAGACAATGAGAGGACAGTCATGATGGGCATACAGAAACAAGGAAAGGACAGGCAGACATTTAGAATAGACAAGAAGACGACAGGCAGACATGTAGAAGAGACAAGGAGCGGACAGGCAGACATGTAAGAGAGACAAGGAGAGGACAGGCAGACATGTAACAGAGACAAGGAGAGGACAGGCAGACATGTAAGAGAGACAAGGAGAGGACAGGCAGACATGTAAGAGACAAGGAGAGGACAGACAGACGTGTAGAAGAGACAAGAGACAAGGAGAGGACAGACAGACATGTAAGAGAGACAAGGAGAGGACAGGCAGACATGTAAGAGAGACAAGGAGAGGACAGGCAGACATGTAAGAGAGACAAGGAGAGGACAGACAGACATGTAAGAGAGACAAGGAGAGGACAGGCAGACATGTAAGAGTGACAAGGAGAGGACAGGCAGACATGTAAGAGAGACAAGGAGAGGACATGCAGACATGTAAGAGACAAGGAGAGGACAGGCAGACATGTAGAAGAGACAAGAGACAAGGAGAGGATAGGCAGACATGTAAGAGAGACAAGGAGAGGACATGCAGACATGTAAGAGACAAGGAGAGGACAGGCAGACATGTAGAAGAGACAAGAGACAAGGAGAGGACAGGCAGACATGTAGAAGAGACAAGGAGAGGACAGGCAGACATGTAGAAGAGACAAGGAGAGGACAGACAGACATGTAAGAGAGACAAGGAGAGGACAGGCAGACATGTAAGAGAGACAAGGAGAGGACAGGCAGACATGTAGAAGAGACAAGGAGAGGACAGACAGACATGTAAGAGAGACAAGGAGAGGACAGGCAGACATGTAAGAGTGACAAGGAGAGGACAGGCAGACATGTAAGAGAGACAAGGAGAGGACATGCAGACATGTAAGAGACAAGGAGAGGACAGGCAGACATGTAGAAGAGACAAGAGACAAGGAGAGGACAGGCAGACATGTAAGAGTGACAAGGAGAGGACAGGCAGACATGTAAGAGAGACAAGGAGAGGACATGCAGACATGTAAGAGACAAGGAGAGGACAGGCAGACATGTAGAAGAGACAAGAGACAAGGAGAGGACAGGCAGACATGTAGAAGAGACAAGGAGAGGACAGGCAGACATGTAGAAGAGACAAGGAGAGGATAGGCAGACATGTAAGAGACAAGGAGAGGACAGGCAGACATGTAGAAGAGACAAGGAGAGGACAGGCAGACATGTAAGAGACAAGGAGAGGACAGGCAGACATGTAGAAGAGACAAGAGACAAGGAGAGGACAGGCAGACATGTAGAAGAGACAAGGAGAGGACATGCAGACATGTAAGAGGCAAGGAGAGGACAGGAAGACATGTAAGAGACAAGAGACACGGAGAGGACTGGCAGACATGTAAGAGAGACAAGGAGAGGACAGGCAGACATGTAGAAGAGACAAGGAGAGGACAGGCAGACATGTAGAAGAGACAAGGAGAGGACAGGCAGACATGTAGAAGAGACAAGGGGAGGACAGGCAGACATGTAGAAGAGACAAGAGACAAGGAGAGGACAGGCAGACATGTAGAGAGACAAGGAGAGGACAGGCAGACATGTAGAAGAGACAAGGAGAGGACAGGCAGACATGTAGAAGAGACAAGGAGAGGATAGGCAGACATGTAAGAGACAAGGAGAGGACAGGCAGACATGTAGAAGAGACAAGGAGAGGACAGGCAGACATGTAGAAGAGACAAGGAGAGGACAGGCAGACATGTAAGAGACAAGGAGAGGACAGGCAGACATGTAGAAGAGACAAGGAGAAGACAGGCAGACATGTAAGAGACAAGGAGAGGACAGGCAGACATGTAAGAGACAAGAGACACGGAGAGGACTGGCAGACATGTAAGAGAGACAAGGAGAGGACAGGCAGACATGTAGAAGAGACAAGGAGAGGACAGGCAGACATGTAAGAGAAAAGAAACACGGAAAGGACAGGCAGACATGTAAGAGAGACAAGGAGAGGACAGGCAGACATGTAAGAGAGAAGAAGAGGACAGGCAGACATGTAGAAGAGACAAGGAAAGGACAGGCAGACATGTAAGAGACAAGGAGAGGACAGGCAGACATGTAAGAGACAAGGAGAGGACAGGCAGACATGTAAGAGACAAGGAGAGGACAGGCAGACATGTAGAAGAGACAAGAAGAGGGCAGGCAGACATGTAAGAGACAAGGAGAGGACAGGCAGACATGTAGAAGAGACAAGAGATAAGGAGAGGACAGGCAGACATGTAAGAGAGACAAGGAGAGGACAGGCAGACATGTAAGAGAGACAAGGAGAGGACAGGCAGACATGTAAGAGAGACAAGGAGAGGACAGGCAGACATGTAAGAGAGACAAGGAGAGGACAGGCAGACATGTAAGAGAGACAAGGAGAGGACAGGCAGACATGTAAGAGAGACAAGGAGAGGACAGGCAGACATGTAAGAGACAAGGAGAGGACAGGCAGACGTGTAGAAGAGACAAGGAGAGGACAGGCAGACATGTAAGAGACAAGAAACACGGAAAGGACAGGCAGACATGTAAAAGAGACAAGGAGAGGACAGGCAGACATGTAGAAGAGACAAGAGATAAGGAGAGGACAGGCAGACATGTAAGAGACAAGAAGAGGACAGGCAGACATGTAGAAGAGACAAGGAAAGGACAGGCAGACATGTAAGAGACAAGGAGAGGACAGGCAGACATGTAGAAGAGACAAGGAGAGGACAGGCAGACATGTAAGAGACAAGAAACACGGAAAGGACAGGCAGACATGTAAAAGAGACAAGGAGAGGACAGGCAGACATGTAGAAGAGACAAGAGATAAGGAGAGGACAGGCAGACATGTAAGAGACAAGAAGAGGACAGGCAGACATGTAGAAGAGACAAGGAAAGGACAGGCAGACATGTAAGAGACAAGGAGAGGACAGGCAGACATGTAGAAGAGACAAGGAGAGGATAGGCAGACATGTAAGAGACAAGGAGAGGACAGGCAGACATGTAAGAGACAAGGAGAGGACAGGCAGACATGTAGAAGAGACAAGAGATAAGGAGAGGACAGGCAGACATGTAAGAGAGACAAGGAGAGGACAGGCAGACATGTAAGAGAGACAAGGAGAGGACAGGCAGACATGTAAGAGAGACAAGGAGAGGACAGGCAGACATGTAAGAGAGACAAGGAAAAGACAAGCAGACATGTAAGAGAGACAAGGAGAGGACAGGCAGACATGTAAGAGAGACAAGGAGAGGACAGGCAGACATGTAAGAGACAAGGAGAGGACAGGCAGACGTGTAGAAGAGACAAGGAGAGGACAGGCAGATATGCAAGAGACAAGGAGAGGACAGGCAGACATGTAAGAGACAAGGAGAGGACAGGCAGATATGCAAGAGACAAGGAGAGGACAGGCAGACATGTAAGAGACAAGGAGCGGACAGGCAGACATGTAAGACAAGGAGAGGGCAGGCAGACATGTAGAAGAGACAAGGAGAGGACAGGCAGACGTGTAGAACAGACAAGAGACAAGGAGAGGACAGGCAGATAGTGGTGTAGCCAGGGACCTCTCACTACAATCTTATTAATGTTTGTCCAGGTGTTAGGATTCTGTAGTAAATGAAGCAGTTATCTAGGAGCACTTGGGTGGGCTTCAAAGCTAGATAAGATAGGCTCTGACCAGGTAGGTTACTGTGGGGGAAACC
This sequence comes from Mixophyes fleayi, assembly GCF_038048845.1. Lineage (NCBI taxonomy): Eukaryota > Metazoa > Chordata > Amphibia > Anura > Limnodynastidae > Mixophyes > Mixophyes fleayi. The sequence goes on from NC_134402.1 coordinate 19,005,058, forward strand.
ACATGTCCTACTTTTCTGAACAGCACGAATGCATCTTTGCTACCACACACACACACACACATACAAACACACACACACATACAACTACTAAGCAGTCTACAGTGGAAATGTCAATGCATAAATAAATGCGTATTAATGTGACATTTGTGGCCAGCGGGAGACTTGAGAAGTGGAGCCTGGCTCAGATATCTGCACAGGCGACAAGTTATGTCACCTGCCTGCAGAACTAACACTAAGCGGCCACATTTATATAACGTAACCTTAATTTACTATCACCTGATACTTAGTTAGCCAGTGTCCTGTGTATGTATACTCTGTAATAATCCCCTGGCATGCACTGCTCTGTAATAACCCTCCTGGCATGCACTGCTCTGTAATAACCCCCTGGCATGCATTGCTTTGTAATGGCCCACTGGCATGCATTGCTTTGTAATGGCCCACTGGCAACCATTGCTCTGTAATAACCCCCTGGCATGCATTGCTCTGTAATAACCCTCTGGCATGCATTGCTCTATAATGACCCCCTGGCATGCATTACTCTGTAATAACCCCCTGGCATGCATTGCTCTGTAATAACCCTCCTGGCATGCACTGCTCTGTAATAACCCTCTGGCATGCACTGCTCTGTAATAACCCTCCTGGCATACACTGCTCTGTAATAACCCCCTGGCATGCATTGCTTTGTAATGGCCCACTGGCAACCATTGCTCTGTAATAACCCTCTGGCATGCATTGCTCTATAATGACCCCCTGGCATGCATTGCTCTATAATGACCCCCTGGCATGCATTACTCTGTAATAACCCCCTGGCATGCATTGCTCTGTAATAACCCCCTTGGAGGTATTTTCTCCTTCCCTGACTCCGATCATCATTCCACATCTCTCTTACGTGTCTTTCCCTCCAAATCTATCCCCATCTCTTCCATTCATGTCCCCTAGACCTCTAGCAGTCACCCCTCCCCGTCTATCTAGCATTACTCTGGCTCTTTCTATCCCAGCCCCTTCCCATGGCCCAGCCCCTGTCCCTCCCCTGTATACAGACACCCAGCGTGTAGGGGAGGGAGATCTCCTCTCTATTATGCTACGTGCAAAAAAAAAAATAAAAAAAAAATACAGGCAAATGATCATGTCCAGGCAGTAAAGATCGGGAGCTGCATGAGCCCATGTGTCTGTATCAGTGAGTCTGTCCAGCACTGCTCCTAAGGATTTACAGTACAGAAATCGGGATCAGCCTGTGGACCTGGTGACGGGTGAGTCAGTATAGCTACCTGCTCTGTTCCTGCACACACTGTCACTGCACACCCTGTTCCTGCACATACTGTCACTGCAGGACCATGTGGGAGACATGTAGCCTCTGCTGCTATATGTGCAGTACATAGGGTTGTGTCATGGCTGGTACCTCTATACCAAGGTCTATAGTACTAACCAGGTAGCTTCCAGCCAGCAGACCACTGCGGATGGTGTGTGTGCTACTAACTTGTACTAACTAATCCAATATTGTACTGTGACTTTGTGCTACCTTCCATTATCATCACTGCCCTATGATGTCATCTAGTAACGATGGCTGTACAATATACATTGTACCTAACCTCTGATTTTCTATTGCATTTGTTCATTATAATATACAGACATACTATACTATACTATACTATACTATACTATACTATACTATGTATTGCTTTCTGTAGCCCATTGCAATGCGGTCCTGCATCATGTTCTACTGACAGCCCCTATAATGCTGTTATACTGTACTCTCATTCATTATATGTACTGCTGGCAGTATCCTGCCCTCTGGATGGCTTTGTAATTTCGCAGTCTCTTCTGTCGCTTTGTAGCGTCTTCTTTGTATGTCAAGCTGTATAATATATTCTTTTTTATGTATTTCACTGTTATGGCCCCTTGGTTTATATCTCCTCCTTTGCATGCCTTGCTCTTATATTCCCCCTTTGAATGCATTGTTGTTATATCCCCCTTCCATGCATTGCTCTGTAATATCCCCCCAATGCATGCACTGCTCTGTAATAGCCCCCCTTGCATACATTGCTCTATAATATTCCCCCATACATGCATTGCTCAGTACTACCCCCCCATACATGCACTACTGCTCTATAATATCCCCCCATACATGCACTACTCTGTAATATCCCCCCTTGCATACATTGTACTATAATATTCCCCTTGCATGCACTCCTCTGTTATATCCCCCCTTGCATGCATTGCTCTATAATATCCCCCATACATGCACTGCTCTGTAATATCCCCCCTTGCATACATTGCTCTATAATATTCCCCTTGCATGCACTCTTCTGTTATATCCCCCCTTGCATGCATTGCTCTATAATATCCCCCCATACATGCATTGCTCTGTACTATCCCCCCTTCATGCATTCCTCAGGGATGGATCAGTCCCTTTGCTGTTGATGTTTGTCGTTGCTCTCATGTGGAGCTGCTGAAGGTGAATGCGGACTTGTACAATTCATACAACTTCAGGGGGTGTGCTCACTGCTAATGACACCGATTGGCAGACTATACTTAGAAGGAAAAAAAAAAAGATGAAGTCTGTGTTTGAGTCAGATGTCAGTGTCCTGTGCATACAATGTGGTGTTAGTGCAGGGTGTGTGCTGGGATCCTGGCTCCCCCTGCTCAGCAGTGGTTTGCTCTGTGGTGACTGATCTGATATATATTGCAGTGAATACTACAACCTTCATACAGAAATCTTATTTTGTGCACTGTAAATGTATCTATCCAGGAGAGCAGAGAAGCCATGTACTGCACCCACTGGTGTGAGACACTGGGGAGGGACCGAGGTTCTCTTGTCAGCTGAAAGTAGTTATGGAAGTTTGGGATGAGATACATCCGGGGTTTGGGGGCTATGGTTGGTGTCTAAGTATGAGATAATTACTAACTGATGTATGTTATTGGTGTATAATTTGGTAGCTGGGACAGGACAATGTTATGTTACCAGTTCCTGCTGACTGTATTGTAAACTATCCTTTCGGGATTTGCATTACTTGGTTTTGAATTTAAATGACTTATATTTCTGCGCGATACGGGATATGTCAGCAGCCTGGTCCTCATGGTGCAGGATAACAGTGTGATATACTCAGTTATTGCAAAATCTACAGGCGCCATGTATCGCTGACTGGTGTTAATGTGCAGCGGAAGTCCCATTGCTCAGCAGTATCTGGGGCCCCCAGGGGTCAGTGTGCCATTGTCCTGGGGCCCCCTGGAGTCAGTGTGCCATTGTCCCGGGGCCCCCTGGGGTCAGTGTGCCATTGTCCTGGGGCCCCTGGGGTCAGTGTGCCATTGTCCTGGGGCCCCCGGGATGAGGGTGCCATTTTTCTGGGGCCCCCGGGGTCAGTGGGCCATTGTCCGGGGGTCCCCGGGGTGAGGGTGCCATTGTCCTGGGGCCCCTGGGGTCAGGGTGCCATTGTCTTGGGGGCCCCCGGGTTCAGGGTACCATTGTCCTGGGGCCCCCGGGTCAGTGTGCCATTGTCCTGGGGCCCCCTGGGGTCAATGTGCCACTGTCCTGGGGCCCCCTGGGGTCAATGTGCCACTGTCCTGGGGCCCCCCGGGGTCAGTGTGCCACTATCCTGGGGCCCCCCGTGGTCAGTGTGCCACTGTCCTGGGGCCCCCATGGTCAGTGTGCCACTGTCCTGGGGCCCTCGGGGTCAGTGTGCCATTGTCTTGGGGCCCTCATGGTCAGGGTGCCATTGTCTTGGGGCCCCCGGGGTCAGGGTGACATTGTCTTGGGGCCCCCGGGGTCAGGGTGCCATTGTCCTGGGACCCCAAGTGACGGTGTACCTTTACCACCTGGAATATATTGCATAAGTGACAAGAAGGGATCTGTAATTCTGCAATACCCGTTGGGTAGCGCCCAGGTTGTGCGCCGCTGGAATAGTGTAAGCTTGTGAGCAGGACCTTCTCACCTCTTTGTCTGTTTTACCCAGTTTGTTTATTAGTTTACTGTGTTTGTCCCCAATTGTAAAGCGCTACGGAATATATTGGCGCTATATAAATAAATGATGATGATGATCATTCTCTGATTGTGGAATATGTTTACACTGTATTACACGCGCAACTTTAACATACGAACGGCACCATTTAATACATGAGATACACCGAACCACAGCTAAGGAGGAAGTGAAGGACCGATCTCTCCTGAACGGCGCCAATCCGCACCGCCATGACATCATCGTTGGTTACGCTTTCAGGAGCGATCGCTCCGTCACAGTGGGTTTGCCTCAAAAGAATTCCGTGGTTATCTCACAATGAAAAATAATTTGCAGGGAGACACATTAAAATACATATTTTCTGTCATTTTTTTTCCCCAGAGAAACATATTAGAATAAATATTGGTTGTTAGTTTATTGAATTCATGCAGAAAAGAATAGCCAGCGGTTTATACGTCTTGCCAGTGTCCGGAAATGACATTTACTTACCAGGGAATTTCTGCTGCAATAAGGATTGTGAGAGACAGTGAGTTATCAGATGTGATGCAGCCTGTTTCCTCATTGGTCAGACAGTCTGTGTGTTATACAATCTGTATCTCTGCATTACCTGCTGAAATACACCGTTCTGCACGATCGTGTGCAGTGTTGGACCTAGATTACTGCATAGAATGTATAACAAGTATTACAGACATAGCACCTACTTGTTTACCTGCAAATAGTCGCTGTCCCATTTAAAACACTAATATCACAAACCAAGAACAGACCGCTTGTAACTCTCTCTAGTTGTTGGGTAACCGGGAGCTCTGAGAGGCTGCTGAAACTTGTAGTTCCACAACGGCTAGTAGGCCACAGGTCGTAAACATTTGTAAGGTTATGTATCATTCAGTTGTGTTCCATAAGTAACTACATAGCTAAGTGAAAGTGAAAATGTCTCTGTATAGGCGTCACCTGATACCAGCCAGTGATTATTGCTTCATTAGTCTATGATGAAAAATCTCCTTTCTAAACAGTAGCACAAGAAATGGTGTGAGAGGAACACTACGAATATAAAACCCCATGATATTAATAAGCATTACTGGTGTAGAGGTATTTACAGTGTGCTCATCGCCTACATACAATCATAGAGGCTGCCATGTTTCTCTGTGAAGTCATAGAGGGTGCCTCGTTTCTCGGCGAAGTCGTAGAGGGTGCCTCGCGTCTCAGTGAAGTCATAGAGGGTGCCTCGTGTCTCAGTGAAGTCATAGAGGGTACCTCGCGTCTCAGTGAAGTCATAGAGGGTGCCTCGCGTCTCAGTGAAGTCATAGAGGGTGCCTCGCGTCTCAGTGAAGTCATAGAGGCTGCCTCGTGTCTCAGTGAAGTCATGGAGGGTGCCTCGTTTTCTCGGCGAAGTCATAGAGGGTGCCTCGCATCTCAGTGAAGTCATGGAGGGTGCCTCGCATCTCAGTGAAGTCATAGAGGGTGCCTCGCGTCTCAGTGAAGTCATGGAGGGTGCCTCGCGTCTCAGTGAAGTCATAGAGGGTGCCTCGCGTCTCAGTGAAGTCATAGAGGGTGCCTCGCGTCTCAGTGAAGTCATAGAGGCTGCCTCGTGTCTCAGTGAAGTCATAGAGGGTGCCTCGCGTCTCAGTGAAGTCATAGAGGGTGCCTCGCATCTCAGTGAAGTCATGGAGGGTGCCTCGCGTCTCAGTGAAGTCATAGAGGGTGCCTCGTGTCTCAGTGAAGTCATGGAGGGTGCCTCGTGTCTCAGTGAAGTCATGGAGGGTGCCTCGTTTCTCGGCGAAGTCGTAGAGGGTGCCTCGCGTCTCAGTGAAGTCATAGAGGGTGCCTCGCGTCTCAGTGAAGTCATAGAGGGTGCCTCGCGTCTCAGTGAAGTCATAGAGGGTGCCTCGCGTCTCAGTGAAGTCATAGAGGGTGCCTCGTTTCTCGGCGAAGTCGTGGAGGGTGCCTCGTTTCTCGGCGTAGTCGTGGAGGGTGCCTCGTTTTCTCGGCGAAGTCGTAGAGGGTGCCTCGTTTTCTCAGCAAAGCCGTGGAGGGTGCCTCGTTTTCTCGGCAAAGTCGTGGAGGGTGCCTCGTTTCTATCTATCTATCTATCTATCTATCTATCTATATCTATCTGTACAATGTGCCTTGCGACTATGACTAAATACTTTGGGCTCCATTTACGAAAGTTCTCTGTTAAAATTTTTGCGCCTGGGGCAAGCAACAAACATGCCGCCCCCTAGATCTCAATTTTAACCAAATGACCCTAGAATATTCCTAAACTGCTCCCCCCCTTCAGCGTTGCGCCCTGTGCAGTCGGCCCTATCGGACAGCCCTAGTTACGGCCCTGGTGCACGCCCCCTCTCCACCCTGACTCCTCCTTAAGCTACGCCCCTTGATATACGCTGGCATACAGCGGATATGGAAGACAGAGTGAGAATACGCTGCTTTTCCGTTCATATTGACCTTTATTTGCTTTGATCTTTCTGGACGTCTTCTGTGTTTTTCAACAGTAACTTTGAATTATCTGGGCAGAATTGTTTCTTGTTTCTGCCCTTCAGCATGACACAGAATTGCTCTGCCTCTGCAGTCGCATCCATTGTGCTATATCCGTGGAAGACGTAAATGTACAAATCCGCTTAGTAGATTCAGATCTATGGGTGAAGCCAGTGATTTTAAATAATATACTTAATGAAATGCATTTAGTAAACGTAGCTAGAGGTCATGTGTGAGCCGGTACATTAAAGGTTTTCAAAAGTGATAAAACACCTTTTAATTAGTGTTAAAGAGGGTTCTGCTAACATCCTTCCCAAATAGTGGCAGATCGCCCATTGTGACGTACCCAAGGGGCAGGATTGGTTAGTCCCATAATGGGCTGCATTTTTCCTTTAAATTAGGTTGCTGAACGGAGTCTTGCCCTGCCGCTCCTCCGTGGGCCTACCCCAATTTTACTCTGCTATGGGAATGTGGCAAAAAAAATTCAACGGAGGAGCAACACTCTTCTAAATACTGACATTTCCACATCCTGGCTCCGACATAGCCCCTCCCATTTGCCTGTGGGAACTTTCCCAGCTGGCCTCGCTCTCGCTGCTGTGCAGGAGGAAACACTTATAACATTTTTCCTTCCAAATACAGACAAAGAGCCCAGCTGTCCGGGCTAGAGATCCTCTCTGCCAGTGGTGCGTACAGAGAACAGTTCTGTGACACGACGGCAGATGTTGGCCCCTCCCCCTCCATCCACTTTCCTGCGCCAATTATCAGCCAATTATCAACTTAACATTATCTGGTGTTGAAGGGATCTATGACCCAAAAAAAAAAAAAAACCCAGGGCAGAATCTTCCTACAATTGTATGGAAAAATAACCCCAATGAAAACAGCACAGTGGCCATATACCCTGTAACAGACCTGGATATCCCCAGGCGCTAGTTATGTAGGAGGCCTATTTACTAACATTGCATTAAGGTGCAAAATTTGCACCAGAGCTGCGCAACCAATCAGCAGTTAGATTGCATCTGTCTAGTCGGACAATGATTGGCTGCTGTTGGTAAACTACAAACCTCTTTCATATTGTACTGCTGGTACGTTATGGTGACCTTGTATCTGACTGCCGCAGGTTTCTCACCCTGCCATATAATTATTGTGCTCTAAGTATTTAAGTGTAAACCTGCATTATTGTACCCTAAAGCCACCGATGGGGTTGTAGCTGTCATCTCTCTATGTCTATAGAATGAAAGGGTTAGTACAATTATTTACTGGTCCTGCTGGTTCTGTCACAAGATGCGTTATTTTTGTCCCCTCGTGTATCCCCCCGTCAGCCGGAATCCCATACAACTGAGAACATGACAGCCACTAGGCAGGTGCTGGGGCATCTGTCTCCTCAGCATATAAGGTGCCAGGGGGCAGGATGACCGGGGGTCACGTTTATATAGAGCCTGGTGACATGTCCGAGCAGCTGTGGGCATCCCTCTCTGCTACAATGACATGTGCAGACCGCATGCACCGGACAGCAGGATAGGGCTACCCCAGATCTGGTCCGCATGACCACAGTCCTGCTTTAGGCTGGTGATATCGCAGGATTTTAAACTGACAAAGAACCACTATTATAATCGGCTATAACTGTTAGGTGCCGGTAAGTCGATCGCTCCCGATCTATAGAGCTTTAAAGGTTCTGTGCACTTACCCACTGTTCCAGAGTGACACTAATAAAGATGTTCATATCTAAAGTATATATAACTAGAGTCACCTTTTTTGCTATCAGTCCTCATCTCCGCCCGTGTGTTCCCGGTTTGTAAGTGATTGGCTACCGGTTGTTCTGTCTCCAATCAGATCATTGGAATGTTCACATCGGCACAGAGTATTTTAGGAGCTGAGTGCGCCAATCTTGTGGAAGACAGCGGCTTGTCTGCTCATGTGATTGTGTAAATGATATGGGGCAGTGACATGATGTGAGGAGGGAATGGAGACAGCAGGAAGCCACAGACTGAGAGTTATATAGTGGAAGGAGCAGGGTCCCCCAGCAGCACAGAGTATATCAGGAGATGAGTGATGTGTTAGTGAGGACAGGGCTGCATGTGACAGGGGCAGTGACATGATGTGAGGAGGGAATGGAGACAGCAGGAAGCCACAGACTGAGAGTTATATAGTGGAAGGAGCAGGGTCCCCCAGCAGCACAGAGTATATCAGGAGATGAGTGATGTGTTAGTGAGGACAGGGCTGCATGTGACAGGGGCAGTGACATGATGTGAGGAGGGAATGGAGACAGCAGGAAGCCACAGACTGAGAGTTATATAGTTGAAGGAGCAGGGTCCCCCAGCAGCACAGAGTATATCAGGAGATGAGTGATGTGTTAGTGAGGACAGGGCTGCATGTGACAGGGGCAGTGACATGATGTGAGGAGGGGAATGGAGGCAGCAGGAAGTCACAGACTGAGAGTTATATAGTGGAAGGAGCAGGGTCCCCAGCAGCACAGAGTATATCAGGATATGAACGATGGGTTAGTAATGACAGGGCTGCATGTGACAGGGGCAGTGACATGATGTGAGGAGGGGAATGGAGGCAGCAGGAAGCCACAGACTGAGAGTTATATAGTGGAAGGAGCAGGGTCCCCCAGCAGCACAGAGTATATCAGGAGATGAGTGATGTGTTGGTGAGGACAGGGCTGCATGTGACAGGGGCAGTGACATGATGTGAGGAGGGGAATGGAGGCAGCAGGAAGCCACAGACTGAGAGTTATATAGTGTAAGGAGCAGGGTCCACTAGCAGCACAGAGTATATCAGGAGATGAGTGATGTGTCAGTGAGGACAGGGCTGCATGTGACAGAGGCAGTGGTATGATGTGAGGAGAGGAATGGAGGCAGCAGGAAGCCACAGACTGAGAGTTATATAGTGGAAGGAGCAGGGTCCCCCAGCAGTACAGAGTATATCAGGAGATGAGTGATGTGTTAGTGAGGACAGGGCTGTATGTGACAGAGGCAGTGACATTATGTGAGGAGGGGAATGGAGGCAGCAGGAAGCCACAGACTGAGAGTTATATAGTGGAAGGAGCAGGGTCCCCCAGCAGCACAGAGTATATCAGGAGATGAGTGATGTGTTGGTGAGGACAGGGCTGCATGTGACAGGGGCAGTGACATGATGTAAGGAGGGGAATGGAGGCAGCAGGAAGCCACAGACTGAGAGTTATATAGTGGAAGGAGCAGGGTTCCCCAGCAGTACAGAGTATATCAGGAGATGAATGATGTGTTAGTGAGGACAGGGCTGTATGTGACGGGGGCAGTGACATGATGTGAGGAGGGGAATGGAGGCAGCAGGAAGTCACAGACTGAGAGTTATATAGTGGAAGGAGCAGGGTCTCCAGCAGTACAGAGTATATCAGGAGATGAATGATGTGTTAGTGAGGACAGGGCTGTATGTGACAGGGGCAGTGACATGATGTGAGGAGGGGAATGGAGGCAGCAGGAAGTCACAGACTGAGAGTTATATAGTGGAAGGAGCAGGGTCCCCAGCAGCACAGAGTATATCAGGAGATGAATGATGTGTTAGTGAGGACAGGGCTGTATGTGACAGGGGCAGTGACATGATGTGAGGAGGGGAATGGAGACAGCGGGAAGCCACAGACTGAGAGTTATATAGTGGAAGGAGCAGAGTCCTCCAGCAGCACAGAGTATATCAGGATATGAGTGATGTGTTGGTGAGGACAGGGCTGCATGTGACATGATGTGAGGGGGGGGGAATAGAAGGAAACCACAGACTACGGGGGTGTTTCAGTTCAGTGAGAGTTGACTTGTATGTCATTTATCCACATCTAATGCTGGGAGAGTTGTTCAATTATGGGACCTGTATAGGGTGCAAGCAAAAATTAGCAACATCAAGCCATATATTAAGTCACCATGAGCTTTGTGGGGTCTGTGATTGAACAGCACCCCCTGTTCTAGACGCGGGTATAAGACGTACTCTGTAACTTGCGCTGCATTGAATCCCCCCTACGAGTTAGGCTGGGTACACACTACAGAAATCTTCTCCCGTTGTGTTATCTATAACGATTTTACCAAGATGGAAAATAAAAGAAAAGAAAAAGTCCTGATAAGCATAGCAATTCATGTGTACACACTACACACTATACACACTACACACTACACACTACACACTATACACTACACACTATACATCTGTGCTCTTCATCTGTCATAACCATTGGCAGATCATGACTCCATAAACTAGAGATCGTCAGTGCGTCCACTCTGCAGGTTTGGAATAAGGTCGTTTCATTAATGAGCAAGATTTTTATTCCGGTTTTAAAATCAAACCGTACAGAGACCATAGGACGAAACAAAGCATAGCATATAGGACGAAACAAAGCATAGCATACAGGACAAGACGCACAGGGCAACGAGGTACGATTGAGTCCCTGAGGGGAAGGGTCAACTTTCCTGAACAGGTGGGTTTTGAGGGATCGTTGGAAGATTTTCAGGTCAGGGGATAGTCTGATAGAAGGAGGGGGACCGTTCCAGAGAAGAGGGGGCGGAGCGGAAGAAATCTTGAAAGCGGAAGTGAGATCTTGTGAGGTGGCGGATCGGAGAGGGCGAGAGGGAGTGTGAATGGAGATGAGGTAGGGAGCAGTGGATCGGAGAGGGCGAGAGGGAGTGTGAATGGAGATGATGTAGGGAGCAGTGGATCGGAGAGGGCGAGAGGGAGTGTGAATGGAGATGAGGTAGGGAGCAGTGGATCGGAGAGGGCGAGAGGGAGTGTGAATGGAGATGATGTAGGGAGCAGTGGATCGTAGAAGGCGAGAGGGAGTGTGAATGGAGATGATGTAGGGAGCAGTGGATCGGAGAGGGCGAGAGGGAGTGTGAATGGAGATGAGGTAGGGAGCAGTGGATCGTAGAGGGCGAGAGGGGGTGTGAATGGAGATGATGTAGGGAGCAGTGGATCGGAGAGGGCGAGAGGGAGTGTGAAAGGAGATGATGTAGGGAGCAGTGGATCGTAGAGGGCGAGAGGGAGTGTGAATGGAGATGAGGTAGGGAGCAGTGGATCGTAGAGGGCGAGAGGGAGTGTGAATGGAGATGAGGTAGGGAGCAGTGGATCGGAGAGGGCGAGAGGGAGTGTGAATGGAGATGATGTAGGGAGCAGTGGATCGTAGAGGGCGAGAGAGAGTGTGAATGGAGATGAGGTAGGGAGCAGTGGATCGTAGAGGGCGAGAGGGAGTGTGAATGGAGATGAGGTAGGGAGCAGTGGATCGGAGAGGGCGAGAGGGAGTGTGAATGGAGATGATGTAGGGAGCAGTGGATCGGAGAGGGCGAGAGGGAGTGTGAATGGAGATGATGTAGGGAGCAGTGGATCGGAGAGGGCGAGAGGGAGTGTGAATGGAGATGATGTAGGGAGCAGTGGATCGTAGAGGGCGAGAGGGAGTGTGAATGGAGATGAGGTAGGGAGCAGTAGATCGGAGAGGGCGAGAGGGAGTGTGAATGGAGATGATGTAGGGAGCAGTGGATCGGAGAGGGCGAGAGGGAGTGTGAATGGAGATGATGTAGGGAGCAGTGGATCGGAGAGGGCGAGAGGGAGTGTGAATGGAGATGAGGTAGGGAGCAGTGGATCGGAGAGGGCGAGAGGGAGTGTGAATGGAGATGATGTAGGGAGCAGTGGATCGGAGAGGGCGAGAGGGAGTGTGAATGGAGATGATGTAGGGAGCAGTGGATCGGAGAGGGCGAGAGGGAGTGTGAATGGAGATGAGGTAGGGAGCAGTGGATCGTAGAGGGCGAGAGGGAGTGTGAATGGAGATGAGGTAGGGAGCAGTGGATCGTAGAGGGCGAGAGGGAGTGTGAATGGAGATGAGGTAGGGAGCAGTGGATCGGAGAGGGCGAGAGGGAGTGTGAATGGAGATGATGTAGGGAGCAGTGGATCGTAGAGGGCGAGAGAGAGTGTGAATGGAGATGAGGTAGGGAGCAGTGGATCGTAGAGGGCGAGAGGGAGTGTGAATGGAGATGATGTAGGGAGCAGTGGATCGGAGAGGGCGAGAGGGAGTGTGAATGGAGATGATGTAGGGAGCAGTGGATCGGAGAGGGCGAGAGGGAGTGTGAATGGAGATGATGTAGGGAGCAGTGGATCGGAGAGGGCGAGAGGGAGTGTGAATGGAGATGATGTAAGGAGCAGTGGATCGGAGAGGGCGAGAGGGAGTGTGAATGGAGATGATGTAGGGAGCAGTGGATCGTAGAGGGCGAGAGGGAGTGTGAATGGAGATGATGTAGGGAGCAGTGGATCGGAGAGGGCGAGAGGGAGTGTGAATGGAGATGAGGTAGGGAGCAGTAGATCGGAGAGGGCGAGAGGGAGTGTGAATGGAGAGGATGTAGGGAGCAGTGGATCGGAGAGGGCGAGAGGGAGTGTGAATGGAGATGAGGTAGGGAGCAGTGGATCGTAGAGGGCGAGAGGGAGTGTGAATGGAGATGAGGTAGGGAGCAGTGGATCGGAGAGGGCGAGAGGGAGTGTGCATGGAGATGATGTAGGGAGCAGTGGATCGGAGAGGGCGAGAGGGAGTGTGAATGGAGATGAGGTAGGGAGCAGTGGATCGGAGAGGGCGAGAGGGAGTGTGCATGGAGATGATGTAGGGAGCAGTGGATCGGAGAGGGCGAGAGGGAGTGTGAATGGAGATGATGTAGGGAGCAGTGGATCGGAGAGGGAGTGTGAATGGAGATGATGTAGGGAGCAGTGGATCGTAGAGGGCGAGAGGGAGTGTGAATGGAGATGATGTAGGGAGCAGTGGATCGTAGAGGGCGAGAGGGAGTGTGAATGGAGATGAGGTAGGGAGCAGTGGATCGGAGATGGCGAGAGGGAGTGTGAATGGAGATGAGGTAGGGAGCAGTGGATCGGAGAGGGCGAGAGGGAGTGTGAATGGAGATTATGTAGGGAGCAGTGGATCGGAGAGGGCGAGAGGGAGTGTGAATGGAGATGAGGCAGGGAGCAGTGGATCGTAGAGGGCGAGAGGGAGTGTGAATGGAGATGATGTAGGGAGCAGTGGATCGGAGAGGGCGAGAGGGAGTGTGAATGGAGATGATGTAGGGAGCAGTGGATCGTAGAGGGCGAGAGGGAATGTGAATGGAGATGATGTAGGGAGCAGTGGATCGTAGAGGGCGAGAGGGAGTGTGAATGGAGATGATGTAGGGAGCAGTGGATCGTAGAGGGCGAGAGGGAGTGTGAATGGAGATGATGTAGGGAGCAGTGGATCGTAGAGGGCGAGAGGGAGTGTGAATGGAGATGATGTAGGGAGCAGTGGATCGGAGAGGGCGAGAGGGAGTGTGAATGGAGATGATGTAGGGAGCAGTGGATCGGAGAGGGCGAGAGGGAGTGTGAATGGAGATGATGTAAGGAGCAGTGGATCGGAGAGGGCGAGAGGGAGTGTGAATGGAGATGATGTAGGGAGCAGTGGATCGTAGAGGGCGAGAGGGAGTGTGAATGGAGATGAGGCAGGGAGCAGTGGATCGGAGAGGGCGAGAGGGAGTGTGAATGGAGATGAGGTAGGGAGCAGTGAATCGTAGAGGGCGAGAGGGAGTGTGAATGGAGATGAGGCAGGGAGCAGTGGATCGTAGAGGGCGAGAGGGAGTGTGAATGGAGATGAGGTAGGGAGCAGTGGATCGGAGAGGGCGAGAGGGAGTGTGAATGGAGATGATGTAGGGAGCAGTGGATCGGAGAGGGCGAGAGGGAGTGTGAATGGAGATGATGTAGGGAGCAGTGGATCGTAGAGGGCGAGAGGGAGTGTGAATGGAGATGAGGTAGGGAGCAGTGGATCGGAGATGGCGAGAGGGAGTGTGAATGGAGATGATGTAGGGAGCAGTGGATCGTAGAGGGCGAGAGGGAGTGTGAATGGAGATGAGGTAGGGAGCAGTGGATCGGAGATGGCGAGAGGGAGTGTGAATGGAGATGATGTAGGGAGCAGTGGATCGGAGAGGGCGAGAGGGAGTGTGAATGGAGATGAGGCAGGGAGCAGTGGATCGGAGAGGGCGAGAGGGAGTGTGAATGGAGATGAGGTAGGGAGCAGTGGATCGTAGAGGGCGAGAGGGAGTGTGAATGGAGATGATGTAGGGAGCAGTGGATCGTAGAGGGCGAGAGGGAGTGTGAATGGAGATGAGGTAGGGAGCAGTGGATCGGAGATGGCGAGAGGGAGTGTGAATGGAGATGAGGTAGGGAGCAGTGGATCGGAGAGGGCGAGAGGGAGTGTGAATGGAGATTATGTAGGGAGCAGTGGATCGGAGAGGGCGAGAGGGAGTGTGAATGGAGATGAGGCAGGGAGCAGTGGATCGTAGAGGGCGAGAGGGAGTGTGAATGGAGATGATGTAGGGAGCAGTGGATCGGAGAGGGCGAGAGGGAGTGTGAATGGAGATGATGTAGGGAGCAGTGGATCGTAGAGGGCGAGAGGGAATGTGAATGGAGTTGATGTAGGGAGCAGTGGATCGTAGAGGGCGAGAGGGAGTGTGAATGGAGATGATGTAGGGAGCAGTGGATCGTAGAGGGCGAGAGGGAGTGTGAATGGAGATGATGTAGGGAGCAGTGGATCGGAGAGGGCGAGAGGGAGTGTGAATGGAGATGATGTAGGGAGCAGTGGATCGGAGAGGGCGAGAGGGAGTGTGAATGGAGATGATGTAGGGAGCAGTGGATCGTAGAGGGCGAGAGGGAGTGTGAATGGAGATGAGGCAGGGAGCAGTGGATCGGAGAGGGCGAGAGGGAGTGTGAATGGAGATGAGGTAGGGAGCAGTGGATCGTAGAGGGCGAGAGGGAGTGTGAATGGAGATGAGGCAGGGAGCAGTGGATCGTAGAGGGCGAGAGGGAGTGTGAATGGAGATGATGTAGGGAGCAGTGGATCGGAGAGGGCGAGAGGGAGTGTGAATGGAGATGATGTAGGGAGCAGTGGATCGGAGAGGGCGAGAGGGAGTGTGAATGGAGATGATGTAGGGAGCAGTGGATCGGAGAGGGCTTTGTAGGTGAGGAGTTTGGAGAGGATTCTGTAGCGGAGGGGAGGGGGGGCCAGTGCAGTGCCTGACGGAGGGCTGGGAGGACGGATGTAGGCCGGATAGAAGCATAAAAACATAATTTTAGAGCGGCCATTTAGCTCAGTATTACACAGGCTTTATTGGACAATAATTGAACATTTTATTGTCTCTTCGTATGATATGTGTTACGTCCGGTACATGATAAAACCGTGACACATACTGTAAGCAGTCTATGTGCTAATCTTAGTTTTTACCTTTTTATTTCACTGTGAGATGTTTTTATTGACTTTGTGATTCATATCCTGGAGTAATCACAGTAAGATAATACCTGATAATGACTGGTATATTATACTATTACCATCATATGGGCTATTTAAAAAACCTCAAGCTGTAAACTGTTTCACTTTCTCTATCCAGAGTAATCTCCTAAACAGACTTGTGAAGATATCTGCTCTCAGCAAAGGAATGGGACCTCTAGCAGGCTGGATACATGTAAGGAAACAGCAAATAAAGACACTTTTATATTGATTAAGTAACATAACAAAAATAAAGTAGCAGAAGATATATATGATATTATAATAAAGAAAATATTTTTTGTATTTAAACAAATGAAATCCCTATTTTCCATCAATCCAAAATACGGATCTAGCTGGACTAATAATTTAAAGGGACAAGCGGAGGACTTTGGTTCATGTAGTGAAGACCAAAACCAACCAGTGCAGAGGACTATGGGAGAATCTGTTTATATTTATAGATGTGAAAGCGTAGGGAACAGAGAAGGATATCCGCAACTTCTAGAACCAGATGTTGGGACGGATGTGAGCAATGAGTGCAATTCGACAGTTACATGATCAATATTTATGTGGTAGACACCATAATGTAGACAGGGATGGAAAGTCGACAATAAGGATGTTGAGAATTGAAATGTAGACAGTATTCTTAGGTCGACCTAATAATAATACGGTCGACATTTGAATTGTTGACCTAATGTCGACTTTCTGAATGACGACCAAATGAATGTCTAGCTGTCGTACCCTCCTGTAGCTCTTTAGTGGGGAGTCTACTAACAACAGAATGGAACTCTAGGACGGAACTCTTCAATTGTAAAGGTTCTACAATGGAACCCTATGATGTAGAATAAACATGTCTTGCACTGAATATGCCAAAAAAGGCTGAAACTGGCTTTTTTGCGAGTGCATGTTCTGTGTCAAGTTAAGCCCATGGCTTGCTCGAAAAATCCAGTGATTGGAGCATAGTTTCAAAGAACTGCCATGTAAATACCATTACCCAGAAGTCTGTTCTGCCATCAATCCTATAAAATTCTTCTACTAACATACAAGGCCGTCAATAAAATTGCACCAACATACATTTCCTCACTTGTTTAAAAATATCTCCCTACTCGACCCCTCCGTTCTGCACAAGATCTGCATCTCTTCCACTCTCGTCACATCCTCCCATTCTCGGTTACAGGGCTTTTTACAGGCTGCACCCACTTTGTGGAATTCCCTCCCTCGCACAGTAAGACTTTCCTCTAGTTTTCAAACCTTCAAGCTTTCTCTGAAAACCCACCTCTCCAGACAAGCTTATAATATTCCTCAACCACCATCTTAATCTCCCCTATTACCACCCTCTACACAGCTAACACAAGACAACAACCCTCTGACCAACATTGCCACACACACAGCCCACTCAGTACTTTTACCTTTGCATTCTAGCTGGTCCAATGTACAATATGTGTAATTATTCAACACAAATCATCTGTTACTGCTGATGCAGTTGGACTGTATGTTTATTTCAATCACACTTGGCCGTTGACTACACGGTAAGACCAGGATAGCGTCTTTTTCTTTGATCGTAAGACTGCTTACTTCCGATTTATGACAGAAGACATCCACTTGCTCCAAACTGTTTCAGCGTTTATCTACAGGCCGATTGGGCCGCTGAACATTTGGTGAATCTAAGGGAATTCATTCATTCATTTATGCCTATATATAAGACTGCCTATTAATCATCTATGATATAAGATTCCCAGTATCTTATCCACTGCAGCGGATATCTACATGTATTATTACCATCTCTGGATGTATCCAATTGTTAGTGAATCTAACCTCCGAGATATAGGAGTATAATAATGAGAATGCAAATTAGTGAATAATATTTGTTATCAAGAGTTTTACCACTGCGCCTGTAGTGCAGTTGGATTTACTGAGTATTAACTCATATTTTATTTATTTTAGATATATTGCATTTCAATGGAATAATAAATAGAGATGAGCGGGCTCGGATTCCACTAATCCGAGCCCACCCGAACAGTGCGGATCCGAACGGGATCCGAGCACTGTTCGGATATTTCCGGCAGGCAAAAAATTTAAAACGAGGCTCTGTCGTCCAAGTCTCGCGTCGTATCTCGCGAGGGGAGGGAGGGAGGACCCAGAACAATTCCATCTTGTACCTCTTTTTTTGGCATTATGTGCTCAAGCTACCTCGGTGCAACCTTTTGGCCTAAAAACAATATTGTGAGGTGTTCAGAATAGACTGGAAATTAGTGGAAATGATTGTTATTGAATGTTATTGAGGTTAATAATAGCGTAGGAGTGAAAAAAACCCCACAATACTGGTTTTTAGCACTTTTTATGTTTTTTTCAAAAAAAATCCGAATCCAAAACCTTAAATCCGAGCCAAAACCTTTCGTCAGGTGTTTTGCAAAACAAATCCGAACCCAAAACCTCAAGGAAATCCGAATCCAAAACACGAGACACCAAAAGTGGCCGGTGCACATCCCTAATAATAAATAACATTGTTGGAACCTGCGCCCCTTTTTTTCTTTCTTTATATGTTTATATTGACAGTTTGGATATCTGTTTTAGGGAGCTGCGACCCATCATCATATGCCATTTTTTATGATTCATAGAGCCTGAGTAATTTTTGTGTATACAATGTACAATATGATGTAGCACGTGCCCTTGTGTTTCAAACTCCCATTGTCCTATAGATTGTAAGCTTGCGAGCAGGGTTCTCTTACCGCTCTGTCTGTATGTATTACCCAGTATTGTCTTATTAATGTTTGTTCCCAATTGTAAAGCGCTATGGAATTTGCTGGCGCTATATAAATAAATGATGGTGAATTGTTAGTTGCTAGTAACTTAATGTACTGAAATAGATAACACCCATGTACATAAGTAATGACTGAGCAGGCGTTTGATCCATTATAGGTATATATACATATACATATTTATATAACCGTGACTCACCATAACTATACTGCCTACCATGCACTAAGGAGAAGGTGCTTGTATATCAGGTTGCATGTTGCAAGACTGTATTACAATTGTCTTTCAGTATTTGGAATTTATAGGTTGTCCACTGTGAGGAAAAGCCCCATCAGATAGGGTTATTTAGTAACCTAAAGTAAATAGAACAGGTCACCCTTAGAAGATAAGCAGATAACCAGCTTTCGTTATCTACGTGTAGGCTGATGAGAACGAGCATTTGATTGGTTGCTGTGGATACATTTCTGTTTTCTGATGCATATGGTGTTTCCCTATTGCTATTATTATTGTGTGCTCCTTATTTGTATGTGATAAAAGCGTTTATTTCCAGTGCAAACAGAATTTATTGTTTTTTTTTTATTAGCTATGTCGTTATTGTTGTTGACTTGTCTCAGGTTGTATTGGAATGTGCAGTGCTTCTAGTGTAGTGTGTGTGTCTACGTGCGGGCGTGCAGACACTTGTGAGTAATCTGTGATGACTGTCCCCTCCGTATGTTCACTTGACAAGTTCAATAGGTCTCATGTACAGTACATTGTCTCTGCTGTGGGTTAGAGCCTCCCCAAATCTCCCTGGATCGCTTTTCACTTTTGTGGTTTTGCGCGCGTGATCGAGAAACATCCGTGCGCTCTTTGGGCTGAACCATATAGGTGAGCATAGTTTAAAGCTGGGTACACACTACACGGTTTTCGTCCAATAATCGTTTCAATCAGCCGACATACGACCGCTCGTTCAAAAGTCGGGTCAGTGTTTGCAGTGACACGATGGTCGAAAGTCTGCCCAAATGGACGATTGTCGCCTCATTTGGTTGGTCGTACCGTTTAATATTTTCGTTCCAATCTCGTTTCCGTTGTGTAGTGTGTATAAGTTTCCGACCGATCCACGACAGTGAGTATGAAATTGCAATCATTGCTCACGACAACATGGCGTAAAAAGTCGCTAAAGGGACGTCCGCTCTTCCCTTTATCGTCCTAAACAAGGCTAGTGTGTATGCAGTCCATGGCCCGAGCGATCGGAACATCGATCGCATGTAAAATCGATCGGCATAAAAAGTTGGTGGAAAATTCTGTAGTGTGTACCCAGCTTTAGACTGTTAGGTGGAGGAACGGTACAGGTAGGCTGGATTTTTATCTTTTTTTTTTTGGTCAAACCTGCTGACTATAATAATTTGGGGTAATAGTAGTGGGTTCGGTAAAAAGCCCAAAAATCTAATAACAAGTCAAAAGAATCAGAAATGTAGCTTGACCTATTGTCACGGTATATGCAAAATAATTGTTATATAATAAGTACATGCAAAAGAGCCCAGCCATGTCAAGTGTACGCTCCTAAAAAATAATAATGGGTGTCCTGATTATACCAGGTACAGCTTTTCCCAAAAATACAGACAGCAAATGGGATAAAGAGGTTTTTTTTTACCGCTATATTATTTAAACCCCTTTCATAAGACTTGTATGTGTCGCTCTTCAACGTATCCTAAATAAATTAGATTTTTATTACTTTCTGTGCTTTTAGCCTTGTCTCTATATCAGCAGGCAGTTGTTTTATTTCCGTCGCCCCGGGATACGACACAAGCCACATAGGATACAATGGTACCCGCAGAGCGGTTTCATGTCGTGTCCCCGGGTAACGGAACTGATCAGCCCTTCCTGGCGATATAAAGGTATTATAACTTGGCGCTATATAAATAAATGATGATGATGATAACTTTGTCGTACGCAGGCTTACCTCTTACGTAGACTGTATACTATTCTTAGCAGTCTTGTTTATTCTTGTAGAGGACGCTGTATACATAATCTGGAATATATGTGCATGTATATATGTATATATATATATATATATATATATATATATATATATATATATATATATATATATATGGTCAATTTCATGTACTCTAACCTATCTAATACCTACTTCTGCTTTTCACACTTGTTTTCCAGATGCAATCTCCTCATTATGTAGGGTTGAAGGTGTTTTTTGTAACATCGGTCAGGTTGGCAGGTCGGCTAACAGACTGTATTGCAATGTATTCAAGTTTCGTCACAGGACACCTAAAGGAGTAACTAGTGGTTATATATCTCTGCCAGTGTTTTTGACCGTTTCCTCGGAAAACCATGTCTGGAATTCTCTAAATAGATGAGAACAAATTAATGATAATGACGTCTTGTTTTCCACTGTCGTTTTCTAGTGCTGTGCTCGGCTGTAATTTTTTTGGGTGGATTCTATGAATCTCTCTCCTAAAATAAGTAAGGGTTAGAATTAGAGGGATCGTTCTGTGCTGTCGGTCGATGCTAAAAAACACGGACATTTCCAAGGAGAAACATCGAAACATGGGATTGACCATGGACATTGGAGATCAACTGCATTTAAGCCTCCTGTACAAAGCTTATGGATGAAACTGCTTTTTCCATTTCATATAAACTGATTTAGGTTTAACTGAGCAGAGTTCATGTAATGGGGTGGGGAACTGCCCATATTTATCCAAAATATGTAGGTCAGATATGTTATATTCTTCTCCGAAATCAGGACTATGTGGGAGAACTGCAAAATATTGAAATATTATGCTGCACCAAAATCTCCATATTAACTCTCTTCCAGGCCTGGCCAACCTGTGGCTCTCCAAGTGTTGTGACACTACGGGGCTGATTAATCAAGGTGCGTATTCAGAGCGCAACCCGCGTGCCCTATTATACCCATATATAGAGCATACTTGCCAACCTTTTTAAACTTCTTTCCGGGAGATCCCAGGCAGGGGGGCGTGGTTGGAGGACGGGAGGGGCGGGGTGCGGTGAATCGCCCCCACAACAAAATGCAGTTTTTGTCGCGGGGGCGGGGCCACAATGGCGCGATTCACCGCGAATCGCGTCAATTTGACAGCAAGATGCCGTTTGCGGGATATTTGACTGCTCTCCCGGGAGTCCGGGAGACCTACCCGAATTTCGGGAGTCTCCCGGACAATCTGGGAGAGTTGGCAAGTATGATATAGAGGCTTTGCGTATTGACGAATTCATCAAAGCACGGATCTCCAGCTGCGTGCACTGTTGAATTCAAGTGTAGGAAGGAATGTTGTGCTCCACTAAACAAGACGCTGTAGGATACGTCCAATCCAATACGTCCAATCCAATCTCCAATCTCATTTCCATCCACGCTCCATCCCGCCCTCTGCGTTCGGCTAATGACCGTCGCCTCACCTCCCCCTGGTTACCTGCTCCCATGCTCGCATCCAAGACTTCTCCCGCGTTGCCCCCTCCACTGGCTCCATCAGAACATCCCCCAACTTGTCCAGCTTCAAACGGGCCCTAAAAACCCACCTCTTCCTCAAAGCCTTCCAGTCCCCCACCTAACCGACCTCCTTCCAGCCTCCCACCTACCGCCCTCCCTATCCTGCTCTCCTCCTGCCTCCCTCCTCGTAATTCTCCTCTCCCCCCTCTCCCTCTCTGCGTTCTCCCCTTTCCTCCTCCTACCCTTGTGTCTCTGTCCGTCCTACCCTCCCCTTAGATTGTACGCTCCTTCGAGCAGGGCCTCCTCTCCTCCTGTTCTCCACCACCTTAACTCTGCTCTCCAGCTCCTTGTCTCCTCCGTGAGGTCCTCCTACCATTCTGCCCCTCTAGCTTCACCGCTGGGGGCTCTCACCTCTCATCTAGCTGTACATTGAGCTTCCGAGTTACTGTGCTTTTTGTTAACTGTACCGTGCTGTCTCACCCTGTATCGTGTTTCTGTCTGTCCCTGTACGGCGCTACGGATACCTAGTGGCGCCTTATAAATAAAAATTAATAATAATAATAATCCCTATGTGGATTATAAATGCGCAAAAGAACGCACAGGAGAATAAAAAACAATATTGAATTAATGTCACTTGTTACTAATAAAGCCATTTATGATAAAACAGTTTGCAAAGCATGCTGGGGCTTGTAGTTTCACAACACCTGGAGAGACACAGGTTGGCCAGGCTTGCTCTTATCCCACCAAAAAATTAGCTACTAGCAACTACTACGACGAGAGAGAAGGTCGTCTGCACACGGGACAGGATCCAAATTGGCTACGAGCAGTGAGACGATGTAGAGGTTAAATTAGTACACAGTGCAGTATGGGAGACACAGTGCAGAGCCTCTGCTCACACCGTCACACCCAGCCCTGTCTCCATTATCTGCCTGATGCCCACTTGTTATATTAATGAACATAGAGGAACGGTGAGGGCATTGTGTGACCCTGGCACGACCCCGCCCCATGACCCAGGGATGAACATCGTCATTTTGTCCGCAGTCTCTGTTCTCCCCCCTGCAGACTAAATGCCCTTTTGCTGTCCATCCGCTGTGTCCGCAGAATGTTCCGGAAGAACCGCTCCCTTGCCGTGTTCTGCTCTGGTTCCTTCTTAAAGTGCCACAAGCCTAAAAACATACATTAAGTCACCTCGTATAAAAAAAACCTACTAATGAAATTCACAGGTATATATTAAAGAGTTCCCATACGCTTGGCATTTCAGACATTTTGTCGTCGTGTTTGCTGTGCACAGGCTATTGCTCTCTGTTATCAGCCATTTTCAGGCGCACTGTAGATTCCTTAATGACAGGACGTCTGCTGTGAGAAATTGGGGTGTGTGTGTATGGTAGGGAATATAGATGGTAAGCTGAACTGGGGCTGGGGCTGATGTGAATGATTGAATATTCTCTGTACAGCGCAGCGTATGTAGGCGCCATATACATATAGTTAATGAATACGTTGTGCGGTGCGTCGGGCCTCGCAGGAGATGATAGTTGTAGGAATTTCTCCTACTCGCTCAGCATTCTGGTGTCTAGGATTACTGCTGCGGTGGCTGTCAGCACTGCGAGGCGAAACATTATCCTTACAATATTATTTTACTGCCTGGCACATACTAAGTGATTGCTGTGGCACCAGGGTGAGCCTGTAACGAGGACACGGAAACAGCGGCCCCTGGCAGCAGGTTGCAACACTCCTGTAGGTAAGATAAAAAGTCGGGATTGTTTTTCCGGTAATTAAATACAAAAAACTAAAAAAAAAACTGCATTCTTCGTCTGCATGGGGCTGCACGGTGTTTGAGCCGTCCTACTTTGCAGTGACTTTGGGCCTGATTCATTAAGGAGAGCAAAGCATAAAAAAGGAGTAACTTTGCACCCTTATTTTTAAAAACACACTTAAATTGGGCACGCGCACATCCGTATGTAACTAGAGGCGGATCTGAAGATACGGCTCTTGTTGAATGCGGGTCTAGGACTGTACATTGACTATGTGCATACGCCCTGCCCCCTTCCGGTTCTGCCCATGAAATGTTAGGCTATCGTGCGTGTCCTTAGCGCTCAAAGATTATTATTATTATTATCATTTATTTGTTAGGCGCCACAAGGTATCCGCAGCGCGTACACAGTACTAACAGTAGACTATACAGGATGAAACCATACAGAACAATGAACAAAAAGTACCAATACTTCAGAAACTCCTGCTAGTCATATGCTGTAAAGACGAAGCGGAAGAACAGGTATGGAGACAGGAGGTTAATTGAATGTTCTTGCGTTCACTGGTGTACAGTCTGTTCTGGGTATACACACTGGGATTTAGCGCAAAATGCGGCACATAGTGGCATTTACTTTCCTTCATGAATCAGGCCCTTTATGTCTATCTGCTCAGCCCCCCCTCCCTTACAGTAATCATAATATCCCCATATCAAACCAATATAACCCTTACGACCCTTAAATTATGGCTAATTTAACCCTCCCTTTGCATAAGCGTCATCTCACAGGAGGACTAATTTCTATGTAATGATCTGATTTTTTTTCTTCTTCACATTTACCCTAATTTTACCCCCATTCCAATGTCACATTAACCCTGGTCTCCCCAGTACCAGATTTCCTGTACTTTCCCTCTCCACAAGTACCCCTAGCAGGTCATGTTTTCAGGATTCCCCTGCGTGAGATCACGTGGGTCAAGTACTAGTCCAAAGCTGCGTTTTTTTTCCTTTATCTTAAAGGTATACAAACACCACACTTGACTACTTTTGAAGGCAGCTGCCCAGGAGGGGGTCCGTCGAGGGGGCTTGTCCACACAAGTTGCACTCTGGAGTCCGGGAGAACTCCCAAAAATTCAGAAGTCTCCCTGACATTCCGGGAGAGTAGGCAACTATGACGTACACTTGTCACCTACAGTGGAGGAAGCCATTTTGTGGGCTAGCACTCATGATCCGGTAGCCTATCCATTCACTAGTATATGACATCAGGCCAACGAAGGCTGGATTCAGCTCACAAAATGGCTGCCCCCGGATGTTTTGCACTTTTAGGGGAGAGGAAAATGTGCTTGATTATTCCGATAATACCTGTAAATGAAGGTGAATTATCCTCGTTGACATGAAGATTATTGTGAGTAATCTGAGCGTACAAATTAACAGCGCTGACCTCTGATAAAAGGTTTCTGTCCCAATCACCAGACAGCGTGCTCTGACATGACCTGTACATAGCACACACAGTACAGATTATCTCCATGTGGCTGTATGGCAGAGCCGTGCTTCTGTTTATTGTCTGTAGGAGCGGCGCAGGGATCTAATGAATGAGAACTGTGAGTGACATTAACAATCAGAGTATACACAGATGATCTGTAGATATCACTGCTTCTTATCTGTATGTTCTGTGTAACTGCTCTGTCTATGAGAAGCCATGACAGACACTGGAACATGTTATTACTGCTCCCTATGGGATGAATACTTCCCTCAGTATCGACCGTGGAGGTATTTAGTGCCAATATCTTTATTTTAGTTTTCTATAACTCTTAGCAGGTGCATTTATACATGTCACACACAGTATATGAAAATTAGGCTTGTGTAGCCTATTGCTTGCCATCTCTTGTGGTACATGCTGGGACTTGTAGTTCCATAGCTGCTTTAGAACCACGGGTCGCCTACCTTTTGGTCTGAATGGACTCTGTATCCGCCAGCATCGCCTGACTAGTAGACACAGAGACGTAACTTAACATTTTAGCGCCTGGGGCGAGAGGGAAAACTGAAAACTGCCCCCTCCCCCCTCCACCAGACTTCAATTTTAACCAAAATAACCTAAAATATTCATAAACTGCGTCCCCCTTCATCATTGCGCCCTGGGCGGTCGCCCCTCTCACACAACCCTAGTTACGGCCCTGAGTAGACTGTAGTATCCTGATATAAACCTTTTGCAGTTTAAACATAGGAGAGAATTGGTTCTGTGTAATGTGTCAATACTGAAAAAAAGGGACAAACACATCAAAGATTACAGTACCAAACACCCCGGGGTAGATTTATCACACCTTCTAAAAAGGAAAAGTGGAGGTGTTGCCCATAGCAACCAATCAGATTATAGCTATCATTTATCTAGGACATTCTAGAACACGATAACTCGAATCTGATTGGTTGCACCATTATCATCTCACTATGCACTAAAGGTGGCCAGATGTGCTTAGGTGATGTCAGCAAATTAGGCTGACATTGGCCAATCAGGTGACCATCCTGACCAATCATAACCTAACCCAACCAGAGCATAATGAAATGGATAGGAAGGAAAATACGTTCAGACGATGATGCTTGTATGGTATAACTGGGGGAGTCCCTCGAGACCAGATCGGTCATTTGGCACCATCAATAGTCAACAAATCTGCCAGAACTGGGCCAAATGGTGACATTATACAGCAGAGATTCCCATCCAGGGTGTAGGGACAGCATTGGGTTATTCAGTCTTCATCAATGAATTTTCAGTCTCAAAAAGAGCTCTTTTCAGCTTGTGGTTTCCAGCACAAAAAAAATACACTATGTATTTTTACTTATTACAATAATTATACATACTTATGCATTACAATACTTATTATGCATACTGTAAAAACCTCCCATATCATTGCGTCATAAAAAAATGAAAAAGAAAATTCTCTGGCGCAGCGAACAGATCTCCGCTGTCATGTTTGCTGCAGTCCCACTGACACTATTAACACTAAAATCCTTATTCCATGCTAAACCGCGTATTCCAAAAATGCACAGTGATCGTTTAATAATAGCAGAACAAGTCATCTATAATCTTCCATATCCTTGGTATTGAAAATGAATTATCTCAGGCATCGAACCAGCTAAATTTTTGTCTTATATACATAGTAATAAAGGGTCACATTAATTGGCCGTCGTGTTGTGTTGTGTTGTGGGGTTGCTGCCAGAAGTTTGCATAAACCCCACATCATCATGTCATGGCACAGCTGCCAACTGTATCTGATTTCCAGTGACAGACCCAGGTCATTGCCCTGTCCCCTCTGGACGATGATGGGATTGCGTTATTGCGCAGTCAGGAACGAGGCTGTGATGAGGCAAATCTCATCAAACATCAGCCCACCCCTACACGCTTGTCACTTTGACCTCCAAAAAGTAGTCTGGTGTAAATCAGTGTTACAAGCTATAACAAATGTGACAATAACGCAGGAAGAAGCTGGGGGCCACAGGGGGGCTCAGAGGGCCACACTTTGCACATCACTGGCTTAGACGCATGAACTCCGCAGCAAAGTGTTCCTGTAAATTAATTTATTTTGTCTTTATGCGATTACCTCCCGCTAATAAATCGACAGCTCTGACAGTAGACAGATTCCCTCGTTCTCCCATTACCGTCCATCTGCGGCTCTGCTTTGTCAGCCAACCAAAAACTAGACTCCTCAACCTTAACATCATCCTCATGTCATCACAGAATAATTCATGACATTACCTTAGTAGTGTGGTAGTGCACTGTAAATTATATAACTATAAAGGGTGAGTGGTTTCAGAGTTGTTTAGTGAGAGCTCTAACTCTCTAGTTGTTGTGGAACTACAAGTCCCAGCAGTGGCGCTGTAGAACATGCGCAAGCAGCCTGTGGATGCTTTAGGATAGGATTAGTCCCAGCATGCCCGGAGAGGCATGCTGGGAAATGTAGTTCTGTAGCAGCTGCTCAGCTACAGGTTGTCAGAACCTGTCCTAAGGTGTCCACAGGTAGCAAACATTGTCACGTACGCCTGCAGTGGCATAATCCAGAATTATCTTCCTGTGGTAGACTTGTTAGACAGGATTCTTACATGTAACACCAGAGAAGAGATTACCACAAGGTAAATATTGGCCTATCACTGCTAGCTATGTACACATACTGTATGCCTTAGGAGTTCCCAATCTGTCATGAGCCATTATATCTAATCGCCTATTGATGTTTGCAATCGTTGTGGTCTCACGTTGCACTGGCGACTTTACAATAATATCCTATTTTTCATATCTGCCTTCTGGGAGAAAGTATGAACGGAAGACGTGTGGGGGGTTCTCTATGGGATTTGCGTAAAGCGGGCCGGCCAAGGTGAATGATGCTGCAGATTTGAGGCCAGGTGTACGATGTTGCGCCTTCACGCCCCCCGCTTGCTGAGGTGGTCGGGGCTTGATGACGCAGTTCAGGGAGGGTTTCCGGTTAGTCTACCAAAGATCGGGTCTCCCGGGAAGTCCAGGAGAGTAGGCAACTATAATATACCTGCCAGACTGGTTGGAAGGACTCGGACTCGGGATCAATTTAATGGATGATAAAGGTTATGAAAGGTCCATCAATATGACATAATGATGTACAACACTGTTCCCCCCCATGGTCACAAAGGCGGGGACGGAATAATTTGAATGAACGGGTTACACTCACCCCATGTTAAGAGCATGCTAGTTCACACCTTCTATTAAGGAAAAGTGGAGATGTTGCCCAGCAACCAATCAAATTCTAGCTTTCATTTATCTTGTACATTCTATAAAGTAACGGCTAGATTCTAATTGGTTGCTATGGGCAACACCTCCACTCTTCCTTTGTAGAAGGTGTGAACTAGCATGCTCTTAACATGGGGTGAGTGACTTATTTTGTCCCAGTTTTCCATTCCACTCAAACTACACCCAGGTGGGATGAAACTATCCCCCTTTTAGGCAATCTTTTGAAAATGGGGACTGTTTGCAGGTATTCTCTAAGCCTCCGCGCTCTTGTACTTGTTGGACCATTCGGTGCAGAGGATGAAATTGACATTTCATTTAAACGTGCCCAGCAGGTAGTAGTGCCACGTCTCTGCCAACGATTTCATTCACATGCTGGTTTAATAAATCTTGCGGGACATTTATGACGACTGGGGCCCTGCAGGTTGAAGCTGTGTATTCCATTCAACACTGGGAGAAAAATAAATGTCAGAGAATATTCCACACAAACAAACGAAAAAATGATTTCAATACCTAGTCCTGCCTGCTGATTACTAGTACTGTTTTAATAACGGTTCGCCCTTGGTGTATGGTGTCCTTGCCTCTTGACATTGGCTTTGCAAATTCTAGCATGTTTGAGCAATTTATTGAATTTATTGGTTTCCCTCTGACAGCTGCTGGACTCTTCCGTTTAGCAGATTAGGTGATTTGAAGGGATAAATCTAATCTTTTACAATCAGATCAGTAAATCGCGGCTCATAACGTTGAGTTGCTGGGCTTCAATTACTCCGCTGAAAGATTGTGACGGAGGGCACGTTTTCTGCTGCCTTAAAGTGCCCCTCTCGCCTGCTCGCGAAGGGAGCAGCAATTATATGGGCCAAGCCAATGTTTGAGCATGCAGCCGACCAATTCACTAGGGACATTGTGGAGGTATGAGGCACTGTGTACAATTCCCTTCAATGCCCTGTTTACCAGAGAGAACCTCAGTGGGTCCAGTTATTAGCATGCTAAACAGCCCGGCCAATATGCTAATCAAGGCCTCTGCAGTCTCCTTATTCCACGTGAACTCTGCACCAGTGAGCAGTTCTAGAGTGTCAGAGGAGGAACGGATTGCTGCACTGAGTGTGCGCTCACACTCCTATTCTCCATACAGAAGTCTTTGCGGACATCCTTGTTATTCGCAGTCACGATAAAACAGCCGGGTAAACAGATCCTAATGCTTCTTGTGTAAGCACAGAGGCCTCTGCTCTCTGTTATCTTATCTCGTTAATAACAGTCTAATCAGGACCACATAAGTGGTTATTCCTGCTGTGCTAACCAGACAAAGAGGAGAGAATGAACACTTTATATAATACAAACTAATTAACTGCCTGTTTACACTTAAATCAAGAAAGTAAATGTTTGAGATTAAAGTTATTTTAAAAAGTTTGGTGACAATATGCGAATGGTAATATTCTGCGTGCTATCATGTCACAATTAGGGAAGCTCACTGACCCCCGTGAACTGGTTTTGGTTTTGGATCTGGATTAGCTTTGTGTTTTGGTTTTGGCTTTGGCAAAACCACCCTTGTGTGTTTTGGTTTTGGATTTTTTTGGAAAAAAAATCCTAAAATATGCTAAAATCACATAATTTTGCTTTTTTTTTGTTTTGTTCCTACATTATTATTAACCTCAATAACACTAATTTCAAGTCATTTGCAGTCCATTTTGACCACCTCACAGGTCACGATATTATTTTCATACACTTTCGGACAAATACTGCAGCGTCCTGGCTGGAGGGTAAGCGACAGAGCAATGACACAAACACACGGCAGTTCCTAGCACATCTAGGACACATTGGCACACAGCAGGGGCAGAAAAGAAAAATGGGGGTCCACCCTCCCTCCCACCCCTCACTATGTTGGATCTTAAAAAGGAATTCAAAACTTGCGAGATCCGACGACGTCACAATGACGTTTTGCCTCGTTTTCATTTCCGAGGGCACGGGACAGCTTGGCTCGGTACCCCGATCCCCTAAGTTCGGGTGTGTCAGGTTCTCGAGGAACCGAGCCTGAGCATCTCTAGTCAAAATACACAAAATTCACTCTCCAATGAGGTTTGTCCTCTGTGCATTTTAACGAGTGTATATTTTGATCATGGAATAAAGTACTAATTGTGTGATTTACTAGATACAGCGCTGTGTGTCTCCATCTAAGGCTGGTCTATAAATTGCCTCGGATTACATAGCACTTCCTCTATAAAACTAGTCTCAATGCGAAGAATTTGTGAAATAGGAAATTCCTAGCTACTGCTGTCATTTATTATCATTGTGACCACATCTGAACGTCTTCTTGCAAGGCTACTTCTCGTTTTGTAAGTAATCTTTATTTATTGAATGCCAGCAAATTCAACCAAGAGTTATTTAAACGGCGCTTAGAGCGGTCTTTGTTCATCGATACATAGAATTGACAAAGATAAAGTAAAACTTGGGGGAGGGAAGGGACTGTATAGAACACTGATAGGCAACTGATGCCATTCGGGGGCCGGATGGTACGGCCCTTTATCCTTCAAAAGGGCTGCACATTATTACCCTTTGTCTCAGTAATAAACTGGGGCTTTATCAGACTGCATGACAAAGTTAAACTGTGCTGTTACGTCTCACCCTGACCTGAGTAAATTGTATTGGACTATTCACAGTGTCAGAACCACTTTCTCCAGCCCTTAGAGGCCTATGGGGTTGGAACTCACTAATTTTGAAGACAACGGCCTGGGTGTTGTCATGCAGACAACCTGAGCAGGATTCTCATTAATATAGAAATAGATGTAGATATCAATAAAGAACATTGCAAAAATGTTATTAAAGTATATCAACGTTTCAGTACCGTGTACCTTTTATCCGGCCAAAGAAATGTTTAAACCACACCTGTCAGACAAAAACCTCATTAATGGCATCTTTTTTTCGTCTACACATCTACCATCTTTCAGGGTTTTCAGCCCATTGACTAAAAGGTCAAATGGCAAAGCATAGCGTGTCAGTTATGCTTGCTGAAGTCTTTAAAATAGTGAAACCACTATTCTGCAGTCTGTGTATAGAATTCCTGTTACCTAGGAGACTGTAAACTGGTTTCACAGATTATTGCACTGCACTATAGGGATGAAAGACAGACGTAACCCGCTTTCGTTTAATATCTGTTTTCCACCAAAGAGTCAGTAGATATCATGCCGACGCATGATTTTAAGATATTTCAGTGATGCACTTTCCTTATTTCCTTGTGATTTATTGTGTGTATATATATATATATATATATATATATATATATATATATATATTATTATTTTTTTATTTTTTTTTATTATATTGTGTATGTGTTTTATACTATAAATCTATATAGTGATAATTCTGTGATTGCATCTGCCTGTTGGGAGTGTAGTGAGGGCAGGTATATTCACCCGTCTCTTATACCCCAGTAAGAGCAGACGTAGACTTGACATTCAGCTTGCACTCCATATCGGCCCGCATATATAATCAGCCACACAGGGCACCTCCGTGTGAGTCGGATCTGGCAGTGAGAGACAAGGCTGTTTAATGTCCAGCAGACTCCCTCTCTGTGCTGGGAAGGTCCCTGGACTGATTTGGGGGTGGGGGGATTATATTGGGACTGGTCCCTGTGTATTTGGAGCCATCTGGTCTATGCAGATTGCAGGATTAGCTGCCTCGGGGGGCCCAGAATGCTCCATCTTCCTGTAGGATGATAAAGGGTTACAACAAGAAGAAAGAGCAGTAAACGTTGTATTATGCTCTAGTGTTGTTATTTTTCAATGTAAATGTTATTTCATGCAGCAAATTTTCTACATTTAGGCTGTGTATGCAAACGAGCGAGATGTGCTCTCATCATTGTGACCCCCATGTGACCAGACGTTTGCATAAAATCCACCCAAATAGGCAAATATAGTTATAGGAACATATTTTCCAATTGTCCTGTTAATTTGGCCTCATCTGGAGATTATTATGGGAAATTAAGCATTGTGAGTTAGAGATTTTGGGTGGATAAAAAGTGGGACTCTCCTCATAACTGGGATATAAGAGTCCTGTCCCACATACAGAACTGTCCTGTGAGAAGTGTGTTTCTGGCTGTTCCCTAATAACAAATAATCAGGGCCGCAGTGCAATAGTCCGTCAGACTGCTTACTCTCTTCTGCCTGAATCTTGGCCGAATATCAAATCTATTTACTTCTGATGAGTTTCGAAAATGCTGGCACGTGTGATTGCCAAGTTTTAGATCAAGGGGGACATATGGTGATTCATGATAAGCTTTGGAGTAGGAAACACGGCTACAGTGACACCCATGATGTTTTAAAGGCATCAGGGCTATGCACATAGCCATTTTTCCACACAGTGGAGGCAGCCATTTTGTGAGCTGATATTCGTGGCAAGGCAGCCGATCCATTCACGAGGAAACAGCGACCATCCCTGAGGTACTTTGGCCGAATAACTGTGGTCGTGGTCTGAGAAATTGACATACATTTTTGGTATAAGTCTTTCCTCTTAGATAAAGTAATTTCGATAGCAGTTTGCATTGACTGAAATGGCTGTCATGTAAATAGCATTATACAGTCATCAAAAATCCCAGTTTCAGATTTGTGATTCCAAATTTGTAGTTCGCATTTGCCAATCATGTGCAAGGACCAAACTCAAACTCCATTGATGTACAACAGCGCCAAGATCTGTCAGTGGTGAACTGTCTCAGCTTAATTCCAGCCTCTTATGGTCTTCGCAGTGCTACAGCCTCAGACCTATGACCCTGGGACCGTAGCGTTTCTTGTAGACGAGTTGACTCTTGGAGTTGGGAGTATTTGCGATGGACGTCACCTGCTACCAGGCTTTGGAGATGATGCACCGTTGTAATGGATACATACCTCGTGTCTTCGTCGTTCACACATTTCTTCCGGTTTTACCAGTGTCCTTGGCCCCAGCACTCTAACATCTGGTTTGGTTTCTGCGCCTAACTCTCTTTGACTTTTATTTTGGATAGAGATTTGGACTGCTACCTTTATCACCAGTTATACTAAATTGATCTTTCCCTGGTGTTTTACAAAGAGATTACAGTACGAGTCAGCAGATGAGGAAGCCGACTGCGACAGTGACCCGGAGGAGACGTTAACTTCAAATCTAGAGCTACCTGCAGTAACATCCCAGAACACAGCACCTGTTTCCAACGACAGTCACCTCCCACAGGGTGAACCAGTGATGCAAGTTCAACATCGTAATGTAGGTAACTTTTCTTTACTAATGCAGCAGCTGGGCCCTTGGGAAAACAACTGAGGCATAGCGGTTGCTTATCAAGTTGTGGGGCAATCGGTGGGCACTGCTCCTGCAGCAGCTCGTGAACAGTCATCTGCTGCTCCCAGATTGGGCTCTCTCCACTTTACCAAATTTGATGACACTGTTAGATATATTGATGGACATTTGCAGATGTTCGAAATGTCTTGTAGCCTCCATGACGTGCCCAGACAGGAGTGGGTAAAGTATCTGGTTCACACGCTACAAGTTCGTGCAGTGAAAGCTTATCGCAGAGTGGCCCCAGAGGACTGTGCGGACTAGAACCTGGTAAAACGGGCCCTCCTTAAGCGCTGTGTTTTTACCCCGGAGACCTACCAGGAGAAGTTTCGGGACTTGGCTAAAATCACCCATATCAGCCATGAGGAATTTGCCCACCAGTTGCGGCAGTTGGCAATAAGATGGATTAATGGATCTGATGCCAAGTCCTGGGAAGAATTAGTGGACATAATTTGCAGAGAGCAATTTCACCGCCGGTGCACACTGGAGGGACCGTAGCTCAGCATCCCTGGAAAAAGCGGCCCAGCTAGCATATCGGTATGTGTCAGTGAGGCCACACTGGCAGAAGTGCCAGGTTAACAGCTAATCCCAAAGGACTTTACAAACAGGGGGACACCTCTCGTCTACTTACCCGCAAAGGCAAATACCTAACCCTTCGGGTACCATTCGCCAGCCACCACCCCATCCTGTCCCTGGGAGTTATCAGAGACCACGTGAGCCCAGGTTGGAGAAGAAGTGCTACAACTGTGGGAAAACCGGTCATTTAAGGATGGACTGTCCCACAGCCCCACACCCCAGACTCGTGACCCTAATCCGAGTCCCGGGGCCCGGCTGACTTGCTTAACTGGTGAAGGTGAGCCATTCGAGACTGTTTCCACCCCTGCCAGCCCAACGGAATGTGGTGTTTCTGAAGGTGACTTGGAGGGAAGAGTCACCTGTGTGTATTCAAAAGACCCCCCAAAAACATGTTGAGGAACCTGCAGCCTGTCCAAGTGGGACCACTGCAGGGAGAAGGACTGAGAGACTCGGGGGCATTCATAACAGTAGTGAGTCCCCATCTTATTGATCCTGCTACAGTATTACAGGGTCGCACTGCCAAAGTTACTGTGGCAGATGGACTGGAGAAAGAAGTGCCTGTATCTGGACTGGCGAGAGTTGCGGGATGTTGCCGTTATGGATGGCCTCCCAACTTGCGTGATCTTGGGCAACGATAGTGGAGGTGGAATTGTGACCACATTTCTCAACTCTATTGCCCGGATCCAAGCTGCTAAACTACAGTCTTCAGGATCTACACCTGCACAACCCAGCCCAGAAGAAAAGATCACAGCTGCTATTTCTTCAGGAAACAGCCAGCCCTTTGCCTCTGGAAAGACTACGTCCCCTAGCAACGCAGAGGATGTTGTCTCTTGCCAAGCTGATCTTCTGGGGGTGCCCGGTGATGCTCCTCTACCTAGCAGTATGCCAGCTCCAGTAGTGAGTATAGCAGACCACAGTGACCCCATATTGACTGACCCTAGTAACCCCAACCTAGACCCCCCTTCAGCGTATCCTGACTTAGACGATAGTAAGGGCCGCAGGGAAGAGTTTAGGGCAGCACAGCTCTCTGATCCCTCACTGGAAGGCATGAGGCGCCAGGCTAGCGGCAGCCTTCCAGTGATAGAGGTGGGGAGTGTGACCTGGCATAAAGGCTTGTTGTACCGTGTACCTAGGTAGGTAGTTGGGATAGACCAGTCCGGGAACAAGTTCAACTGGTGGTACCACGGGGCTTTCGCGCACAGCTGATGTCAGTTGCCCACGAAATCCCTATGGAGGGACACCAGGGAGGTACCGAACACTGAAGCGCCTGACACAGAACTTTGATGTCCTGTGATGTGTGTCAGCGTCTTGGGCGTCCCAGTGCTTGTGCTCCACTCAGGTGCTTGCCAGTAGTTGGGGAAAAATTTCAGCGAGTGGCTGTGGACATTGTAGGTCCCCTGCTGGTGCCCAGTAGATCGGGGAAGAGATACATGCTCACCGTGGTGGACTACGCTAGCGGGTATCCAGAGGCTGTAGCTCTGTCCTCCATAACTGAGGAAAAGGTAGTGGACGTGCTGCTAGGAGTATTTAGCAGATTAGGGTTCCTAGTGAGATCCTAACAGATCAAGGGACACAGTTCATGAGAACTGGTCCAGTGTCTCTGGGCAAAGTGCGGCAACTCCGTACTGCCCCCTACCATCCCCAGACTAACAGACGGTGCAAGCGGCTCAGTGGCACTCTGAAGCACATGCTACGGGCATTTGTAACTTCTGAGGGGGGGGGGGACTGGGAACGCTACCTGCCGCACCTCCTGTTTGCTTATCAGGAGTTGCCGCAGAAGTCTACTGGTTTCTCCCCCTTTGAACTACTATATGGCCGCAGAGTCTTGGGAAGGGGAGCTACCCACCCAGGATGTCTCTGTGGTGGAGTATGTGTTGAAGCTCACAGATCGGTTAGAGAATCTCATGGGGCTAGCGCAGGCTAACCTAGCGGATGCGCAAGCGAAACGGAAGACTTGGTATGATCAGGGCGCGCGTGCCAGAGTAAGGTCCTTGTTCTGATGCCCACGTGCCAGAACAAGCTCCAGGCTGCCTGGGCTGAGCTGCACACAGTCTCAAAACGCCTGAGTGATATCACCTACGTGGTATCAAGCCATGCCCCCTAATTCATCCAAACCCCGCCTAGATCGTCCCAGCCACTCTAATATTAATATGAACCCACTCCCACTATCCTAGCTCACACTCCTTTTTGGGCTTTGAAAATCGGGACATTCATATGACAAATCTGGACTGCTGGGAGGTATGGGCAGACCTGAATAATGACATCACATTGGGGCTTATTAGCACAGAGGCCAGAAGGCGC
The DNA here is from genome assembly GCF_038048845.1 of Mixophyes fleayi. NCBI lineage: Eukaryota > Metazoa > Chordata > Amphibia > Anura > Limnodynastidae > Mixophyes > Mixophyes fleayi. The sequence continues at coordinate 19,041,607 of NC_134402.1, forward strand.
ACCAAGGAACGTAGTGAGCATCTTCCCAGCGGATGTACAGGCATGCCCAAATATAATCTGATTTGTGGGTATTATCGCTGCACGTGTGACCAGCGTTCCATGTGACGATGAAAATAACTTTAAGTTCTGCATTGGGACTTAAATAGAGGATTGAATTATTTAAAGGACATATTAAATTAAATGAGAAGATGGCCTATTATCAAATGGCAACTGACCACTGAAAAATGCAAAAGTGTCACAGACACCTTTAAAAGACAGAGCTGAAGGGGTTATCCTGGATTACCGGCCGCTGATAGATCTTGTTAGGAGTACACTTATATATAATTCAATAATTTACAATTACATTGGGTGACTTTGATTCTCTAGATGTTCACCAACAGATGCTAATTTATATACCCAGTGGAGCTTCCTGCATCACCTTGCACAGCTGCTGCGCACTCAGCTCGGAGATATATGAAACAATTATTACTTTAACCCTCTAACCTTTAATGCAGCCTGTATTGTGGGTCATGGAGCGTTCGATCATTAGCATTTGTCCTACAATGTGACGTTTGTGTTCTAGAACAGATCCGCTAATCCTGTTAGCTTTTTAGTGGCGAGTATTCAAATAGAACATATAGAGTCTTGTTCAACAAAGCATTCTGATCACTGTAATTATTATAACGAGCCAGCAATAGCCCAGTATTGCACGTTTTTCTCTTCCTGCTTGGCCTGTTTATTACAAACCAGCGGGTGTCAAAGCCCCTCCCCCTTGAACAGGATAGGGAAGGGCATCGACACCCGTTCAGCTTTTTAACGGCAGGTAGAGAAAAGTGAAGCATTAATGTTTAAAAAAAAACAAAACACATTTCACATTTTTTTATTTTACAGGTGGAACTGAAAACTCGAATCTCGTCTCTCAGTTCCACTGCAGTGGTTATCAAAATGTGACGCTTCCAAAAGTCATTAGTAATGACTGGAAGCCATAAAGAGTCAGGGTCTGAGTTTAAGCGCCCTCTAAGTAAAGATTGGAGTAGAGGCTGGGAGGCCTTTTTACATTTCCGTTATTCAATAAATGCCATTTTAGTGACAATTTAGCGTTGTAGCTTTTGATCCCTATTCATCTTTGTCGAATAACCGCCTAATTTGTACAGTTTGTAATGTTAAGTTAATCTTGGACAATCTGTGTCTGCAAGCCTCGATATGCCGTCCAGCCGAAGGCACAATTCTGTAACGGGATCCGCTTATAGCCTGCAGTAATAGCCGGACTTTACCTAGATGTTAGAGAACTATGAAAGGAATTTTCTTGAGGCTAATTTGACCAAACCTACCGCAACATGAAAAGAGAGTGTACAATTTTACTAGTGTGGGCAGACAACAATGTTATGAATCCAGAAAAGCCGCAACGACTCTTACGTCTCTGGGACTGTTTTAATTAATTATAATTTCATTAGTAAAGCACAAACCTATTCCAGTATAATGATATGAAGGAGTATGGAGGGAGTTTATGACAATTAAACGTTTGATAAGCAGTTTGCACATAACAATATAGTGGAATGGACCGTTTTAGAAATGTGGCCGCCCCAAATTGATTGCTGTGCCTGTGCAGTTGTTGTGGTGATTATTTTGAAGAATATTTCTCCGAAGGTCACAGCTAATCTCCCATACCTGCCTACTCTCCCGGAATTTCCGGGAAATTCACAAATTCAGGGGAATCTTCCTGTAAGAGCAAGTAATTAGCAAATGTGTAGTAACCATTCACTTCAATGGTAAATATGTGTGTTAATGAGCTATCCAATTAGTGCTAATTTGTGAGCCAAGTGGGTTATATGGTGCAATAAAGATTGCTTCATCGTAGAATTTGATAGTATACTTGCATGCTGTTATCGGGCATTAACCGATCTACCAATAGGTTTTTCCAGAAACACTGTTTTTGTAATTTTATTTATTTAACCTGAAGGTAATGTGTCCATGCAGTCACCTTGTCTTAACGTATCTGCAAGTAAGTCTCTGTTACTCTTTTGTAGAACAATGGAATGGTTTATTCATGCGAGTACAGCCAGGGTTAGCGTTTTGTTTGAAGAGTCACTTAGGTCCCTTTTTTAATGCTTTTTTAGAGGAAATAAATATTCTGATGTGACCTAGCAGAGGGTAATGTCTGAAGTTGTGGTCAATCGAAACAGTATTGTGAATTTCCTCGCTGTGTGCAGTAATTTTTTCTATTTTCTCACTCGTTTTCCAAAATCATACTGGTAGGCTAATTGGCTGTTAATAAAAGTAACCCTAGTCTGTGTGTGTGTCCAGGAATTTAGACTGTAAGCTCCAACGGGGCAGGGACTGAGGTGAATGAGTCTCTGTACAGCGCTGCGGAATTGGTGGCGCTATATAAATAAATGTTGAGAGTATATATTTATATATATATATATATATATATATATATATATATATATATATATATATCTTTTACTGTTAAATGCAATTCTTTCCATCCATTTTTTTTATGTTAATATTTGTGGAGTAATATCAAAAAAGCATGTTCTCATGGAATCTAGTAGACTGTCCTGCTGGGTATTGTAGTGCTACAGCCTCCGCCAAGCCTGATGTCCTCACATGCCCCAGCTGAGCGCCTGGAAAGTTTTAGAACGTTGGAAACGATCCCTACAATATTATGAGTGAAAGCGAATCTGCTTTCTTAGCTACCTGGCGGCAAAAAGGTCAAACAGGATGTTGTAATTGTTGCCTGGGAAAGCAGATAGATGGAGAGGGGAACGAGAAGTTGGTTTTATTTTAGTGTGTGTGTGTTTAAACAATCCAAAAATAACTCTGGCAAGAGCTCTGTTTATACAAGACCAGCGGAAGAGCCAACATTTCTCTCGGCGGAATAAAACCGCGCACACGGTTACTTCTGTGAGCGTAGGAGCCGCATCCACGTTGTGTCTTTGTATAACTCTGCCTTCGAACAACTTTGTTTTATGGGTTCTTGCACCACCTCCTGCAGTTTTTACTAACCACGTTGTTTAATTTTTTTTTGGGCTGTTTTTCAAGGACGTATCAAAAAGGCATATGTATTTACTTTGCCTTGTGAGAATACTTAGCTCAGCTTTGTGTGTGTTTTTTTGTTTTGCATTATATTTATCATCCTTTATAAGACATTTTTCTCCCCTTATAACGTCCGCCTGTAACGATTGTGCAAATGGCGACGTGCAAGTTGGGCAAAGACTGCAATATTTTGTTGGATTTTTTTGCACAAAAAAATGCCTTTCAGCAAATAAAAAGCTTTCCATGTAGCCACAGCACCGGGAAGCTGTCCTAAGATTAATCATATTAATGGTGTGTTCCTTGGATTCCACATTTAGCAGTAGAGGGGTCTTGACGCAGTATGTGAGCACACCCAAAAAATTCAATAATACAGCTTATGGGACAGAGATATTTTGCAGTATGTGATCTGGGGGTAGATTCAGAAAAGGAAAAGTGGAGGTGTTGCCCATAGCAACCATTCAGATTATAGCTATCCTTTATCTAGTACATTCTAGAGCATGGTAGATAGAATCTGATTGGTTGCTATGGGCAACTTTTCCTTTTTAAGAAGCTTTGATAAATCTACCCCAAATTTTTTTTAAGGAAAAAACACACAGTATGGAAAATAACTATCCTCACAGGGTCAGAATAGAAGAGGTGTAATATTCCAAGACTTCCTACCAGGGAAAGCTGATCCCAAATTCTTGTACTTATTTAATAGTATCTCCAGCAAAAAAACATGACAAGTATTAAAAAGTACTACAAAAAAAATCTCTGAATGTGGCGGGACGCGTGGAGTCAGCAGTTCCTTTTAGCAAACGAACTTCTGAGTCTAACCTGTCAGTCAGTCCGCAATATGAGGCTGTAGGGAAGAGGTTAGAGAGGAACGACAGGTGTAATTAATGAATGCAACATAGGATTTTAGTGAATTTACTGTGAAACTTTTCAGTCGTACCCACTTATATTATATTGTATAAGAGTCTCCTATATATTCCACGTATGACCGATGTCCACATAATAGACTTTGTTCCACCCTTATAAAACTATGTCTGAAGTCAACGAGTTGCATTTGCCTTTATGCCAAGGGTTAGTCCACATTTAGAGTGGGCACCCAATAAATTGCCAGTACTGAACAGGTTAATCAGGAAGCCTTTTTGTCTCACCTGTTTGCAAGCATCACTGGTCACATGTCATGTGATATGACCCAGTGACTCTTTCCCTGGACGGACCCCAGGTCTAAATTTAGTTCCAGGGCAACGATAGGTGCAATGCATGTATCAAGACTACTGTGTGCATATAAGTTAGACCTTAATTAACAATATGCAAATCTTTCTTTATACATTCCCACGACACAAATTCCACATCGAAATCTGGAAGCTTTTAAAAAATCTTGATATTATGAGGAAAGAATAACACTTTTTTTTATCTTGCTTTTTCTTGAATGTTGGATACGCTCTGTATTCTCAAAATGACTAAATAGTTGCTCTCTACACGCTTCCCTATTTCTGCAAACGAAAGAAAAACCTTTCAGAGAACGCTGAACTATCTTATCGCAGCACAGCCCTTTGTGTTTGGGGAAGTTCTGAGAGATGTACTGTTGTTCCGTCATGACATCTAATAGTACTGTATTTTATTGTAGCAGTTTATGTATTTTGCAGTGATAATTCCATCATACGGCTAGCTGGGGTTCCATTCTAGGTCAAATGGAAAATGTGGAGTTGCAAACAAAAACGATTAACGTTGAGACCCCTGGGAGTATATGGACGGCCAGCTGAGTGACGGCTGCTCCCCACTATCACTTCTCTGCCTCCCCAGCTGCCACCAGAGATGGTTGTCTGCCACGCTGCCAGCGGACTGCGCTTGGCACATGGGACTCCATGCTTATTTTTGGTCATTGTATCTGAGTTGCATTAGAGCCAGCATATGAGATCTAATAGGAGACTATGAAGAACAACATGTTTATCCCTTGTATGAGTGTAGTGTTAAGTGAGTGATAGTTTAGGGCATGTGGAGTGGAACGCAACATACTGCAAGTTGTTCGTAACCCTACATATTCTATCTGTAATAGAAATGGATTTATATAATGGATTATATATTCTACAATCTGATTACCTGGGAACCTCAGTGGGTGTAGGTGTGGGAAAAATTACGGAAAATCAACCCTTATATACGCTAAGATAGATGTCGAAATTACCCGTCTTCCCACCCTGCCGCTGGCAAGCTTCTTTGTAAACTGTTTAGCAGTGCTCCTCGCAGTGTTTGGAGACGCTTGGTCATGTATAATCACTGAACAGCCCCAATTATTTACATTTTTGTCGTCTGCTTGGTTTTTGTAAGGACATCACCCCACTGGTGACACAGATCTCAATGGTTCTGTGTTTACAAATGCAAAATATATACAAATATAGTTTCAGAATATAGCGGGAGACATACAAGTATGTATTGTTGAGGCGATGCTTATTACTGTAAAGGATAGAGGCGGTGGACCTATTTGAGTCTCCCTATACCCTGCTATAAACTGTGATTTTGATTGGTTGAAGGGCTGCCAGATTGGGAGAGATATTAAAATCTGCTGGCGTGGGAGGTGTGTTGTGAACGCTCAACCTGATTGGATAGAAGTCATCCAATCGCATCCTGAATTCACTTCACACCTTTCATCCAAGTATACTGAATGCCATAATGGGATGACACACTGGTGTTCAAAATGTTAAGGGTCTTTTAGCAAAATAGGGCACAGTCTCACCGAACCTAGCACGCCTGACTATAAACTGTAGAAACTGGAGGGCTTTAGTTTTTTGAGTTTTTATTAGGGGACCCCACAGGGAAGGGGGGGGGGGGTGTATAGACAAATTGACTTTTTTGAGTTTCCCCTACAGTGTAAATAAGTAGGAAAAAGCTGTAACCTCGTATATTGTGAAAGCAGACTGCAATATTGGCGAGTTCAGCAGATAAGACAAGTTGAAGGATCTGTAATTACCCGCCCAGCCCTGGTGTAGGTGAAGTCTTGTCGTGGGACTGAGAGAGCAATGTTTGGCATGTGGAGCCCATGAAGAGGCCAGTTGTTAGTGCTTTGTGAAAAGCTGCATTTTATATGCGTCAAACCACTCCACCATGGTCACATTGCTTAATAAGCCCATTCATAAGCCCCGTGGAAATTACTCAACTCTGCTAAACAGATAGAGGGAACTTGTATGTGTCTCAGTAGGAATCCTCTACCAGAGACAGTAAAAGTCTGTGAGGGTTATTAATGCACCATGACCTCCAGGGATTTCCGGCCTCCAAAAATGTCTCTGTTAATTAAATTGAGACCCTTCACACATCCATATTAATTGGAAGGACCAGTACGCAGCCTATTAATTAAATAAGGACTGGTGACATCACTGAGGCATGAGGAACTCAGTGGCTCGTGCCTCAGTGATGTCAAAATTCCTAATGAACATATGTGCCCTAATGTAAACGGATAACAGGCATAGCCGTGGGTTTGGCCACAAATCTGCGGTGACAGGCTTCACTGACCAGGGGGATAAACCAGGCCTGGCTGTCAAATTTTAGGTGGGGGGGGATAATCCCCAAATCTGGGATCTGGGAGTTTTCTCCTAATGACAAATAGACCCCTTGAATTTGAACAAAGTGAACCGGTTTAAGTTGTTTTTTTATTGTTTGAGCCCGTTCATGCTTAAACTGCTTAGTACTTTTTATAGTTTTCCAATGCGAATGGCGAACTTTGAACTCGAACAAGTACACAGTCGAGGAATGTTGGCTCTTTGAATTGAAAAATCCCCATTACCAATGCTATAAAATGTAGCCATTAAAGCTGGAATAGGCAACATTTTATAGTTCTTATACAAAGCAGCTATTTTAACAAGCTCAACCTTCGAACCTGCCTATGGATGTCCAACTCATGTGAGAAATCTCTGGACGTTCGGATTAACCTACATTCAGTTGACTTTAGAACAGACCTGGATGATTTGAGCATCTCTAATGGCGGCCCTCTAACCTCCACAAGGGCCGCACATTACCCTTCATGTGAGACGTTAAAACATACTTGCCAACTTTTCCTCGTTGGCTTCAGGGAGATCCCGGGGGAGGTGGGCGTGCGGGGGCGGGGCTTGACCAATCACATAATTTTGTCACCACCCACTAAACGATTGTCACAAGTTTGGCCAATTACAGCAGGGGGCGGGGCTAATATGACACAATATTTGCGTCAATAAGCCCCGCCACTTATCTACTGCGGGGGCGAGAACCGAGAGGTTGCCCTGCCCTCCCGGGAGGTCTCCCAGAAATGCGGGAGTCTCCCGGACATTCCAGGAGAGTAGGCAACTATACGTTAAAGAAAGGCAGCTAATGAATCTCTAGAGACTGAAGTGTCTTTTACATTTCTGTCTCCATTACTGAAGTCATGTTGTCTTAGCTGTCAGTCTTTAAATAAAACTTGGTCTCCATGAAAATGGCCACCTCCATAGACATCAATACATGGACATAGGACACAATTTCTGAACTGTGTCATCATGCCACAGATGGCGAAGCCAACCACGTCTTGTACTGGCTCAGCATCAGGGAGAATGCCAGACTCTTCAGGGAGTGAGGGAGATCACCCCTATTTCAGGGAGTCTCCCTGACATTCAGGGAGAGTTGGCAAGTATGCGTTAAAATAATACATTTAATCAAAGACAGAGACAGTTATCTGTAATAACATATCAGCAGTGCGTAACAAGTGTTACAAGCTATAACAAACACATCTGACAATAAAGCAGGAACGAGCTGAGGGCTGCAGGTGACTGCTAGGAGAGCTGTAGGTGAAGGCTTCAAGGGCCACAGGTGACGTCTCGGGGGGCCCTTGTGAAGGCTTGTAAAGCTGTAGGTAATGGCTCGAAGGGCCGCAGGTGACGTCTCGGGGGGCCGCGGGTGTCATCTTGGGGGGCCGCGGGTGATGTCTCGGGGGTCCGCAGGTGAAGGCTCTCAGGGCTGCCTGTTGCCCATCACCGTCGTAAGAGATAGTAACAATCTCTCTAATATGAGCTTCTTTACTTAAAATCAGAACAAACAGCTAATCTGTATGTTTTGAAACTTTGTTATGCTGTATAAATGTGTTGTTGTTGTTTTGTTAAAGAAAAAAACCTCTGCATTGGAAAACAAGTTCTGGTGAACTTGGACATTGGTTCAGAACATAAAATGGCTGCCCCCGCCGGGAGCTGGCGATCGGTACATTGCAACGACTGGTCGCCTGTGCGTTCCTGGACATAGACCGCCCATTACTGAGGTAACTGTTAGTCTCTCCGTTCTATGTAATAAGAGTTACACCAATATCTGGGTTAAAGATCCACCGATCATTTTTCAGTAGTAAATCTCCATGCAATTAATCTCGGGGAAGCTGGGAGTCCTCCAGGATTCTTTTGGCAACGCAGTCTTCCAGCTATAAATGGAGATTGGAACTAGATGACCTACATTTTTTTTTTTCTTTACTTGTTTTAACAAGACAATCTGAAAGTGGAACTGCCAAGGACTGTACCGTCGGTGCCCAGGATTAAACCTCCAGGATCGTTTATCTCTCCTCCTGACAAGTGCCTGAGGGGTGTGTATCCATTTTTTTAGGTCAGTTTGTTCATTTGATATGACTTTGGACATATGTGGCTATAAGTGGTAAATGAGAATACCTGGGGCTGTCTTGAGTGTCATGTTGCTTAGCAATGCCTGACGCACATAACTACAAGTGGCATTAAGAAGCAGCAGTGAGAGGTGGCTGTGTGGTTAGTATAAGCTGCCGGGCGCGCCTTCTAAATTGTCGCTAGAGGCAAAGTACTTTTATGTGTTTTATGGACGATGCATCCATCGTGGCCACATGTTCGCTTGTTGCTTACATTGTAAGAGAGGCTGCGTATTCTATATATATATATATATATATATATATATATATATATATATATATATTGCTGCCTCTCATCCCTGCTTCTGTCTATGGATAACGTAGAATTTAACCTCTAGAAGGATATGACTGTCCCCTATTCTAGCTGATATGAATAACAATGCTTTTGACAGTGAAAAATAATGTGCCCACTTTCATTAAGACAGTTAAAGTGATTTTCCACGCTCGGACGTATTTAGTGTACTGACTAGTACGTGCCCTACTGCAACTTTTACTAGATACATACTATTTTTTTTGCGCTTGTTTTTATGCTTTTTAGCAATATTTTTATCTCCTCCGAGTGGCTTATTCTTGTCGCCCTGGTACATTGTTCACCATGGCCATGGCTCTTATTACATTAGTGAGTGGAGCTAGGGCACAAGGGAGGTGTGAGGGGCATTTTGGGGTAAATGGGATTCTGATGGACTCATGGGGGTGCTTTTAGGTGACAGAGCATTTTTGGGGGTGGGGGGTCTCAGGGGCGTTTTAGGGTGTGCTGGAGAATTTGAGTGACAATTGAGGAAATCTGAAAGGTGTTTTGGAGTGCATGCAGGATCTAAGGGCGCACGTTGTATTTTTAAATACATTTATTTTAACTGCCTCCATTCTCCTCCTCACATCATGTCACTGCCCCTGTCACATGCAGCCCTGTCCTCACTAACACATCACTCATCTCCTGATATAATCTGTGCTGCTGGGGGACCCTGCTTCTTCCACTATATAACTCTCAGTCTGTGGTTTCCTGCTGCCTCCATTCCCCCCTTACATCATGTCCCTGTCACATGCAGCTCTGTCCTCACTAACACATCACTCATCTCCTGATATACTCTGTGCTGCTGGGGGACCCTGCTCTTTCCACTATATAACTCTCAGTCTGTGGCTTCCTGCTGCCTCCATTCCCCTCCTCACACCATGTCACTGCCCCTGTCACATGCAGCCCTGTCCTCACTAACACATCACTCGTCTCCTGATATACTCTGTGCTGCTGGGGACCCTGCTCCTTCCACTATATAATTCTCAGTCTGTGGCTTCCTGCTGCCTCCATTCCCCTCCTCACACCATGTCACTGCCCCTGTCACATGCAGCCCTGTCCTCACTAACACATCACTCATCTCCTGATATACTCTGTGCTGCTGGGGACCTTGCTCCTTCCACTATATAACTCTCAGTCTGTGATTTCCTGCTGCCTCCATTCCCCTCCTCACACCATGTCACTGCCCCTGTCACATGCAGCCCTGTCCTCACTAACACATCACTCATCTCCTGATATACTCTGTGCTGCTGGGGACCTTGCTCCTTCCACTATATAACTCTCAGTCTGTGATTTCCTGCTGCCTCCATTCCCCTCCTCACATCATGTCACTGCCCCTGTCACATGCAGCCCTGTCCTCACTAACACATCACTCATCTCCTGATATACTCTGTGCTGCTGGGGACCCTGCTCCTTCCACTATATAACTCTCAGTCTCTGGCCTCCTGCTGCCTCCATTCCCCTCCTCACATCATGTCACTGCCTCTGTCACATACAGCCCTGTCCTCACTGACACATCACTCATCTCCTGATATACTCTGTGCTGTTGGGGACCCTGCTCCTTCCACTATATAACTCTCAGTCTGTGGCTTCCTGCTGCCTCCATTCCCCTCCTCACATCATGTCACTGCCCCTGTCACATACAGCCCTGTCCTGACTAACACATTATGGGTGTTGTGAGCCCATTTTTAAGGGCAGGGTGTGTCTATTTGCCCACCAGAGATCTAAATACATGAGCAAAAATATTACAGAAGGAAGTGAGGGGTAATTAAGGAATGCATGTAGTAAAGTTCCAGCAGTGCTGGTAGAAGCAAGAAAATTAAAGTCATCCTAAGGTGGAAAACCTCTATAAGTATATAAAGGAAAAACAAAGATTTGGTGCTCTTTGAGGGATAAAGGGTTAAGTAACATCTAGTAAATCGAAATCGAGAGAATTCTGTTCTATTATATACTGAGTCAGTCTTGTAAATAAAATGAGTTTTAATGATGGTGTTTTATGGATGAGCTGCTCCCAGTGTAATGTTTGAGAATAGGCTTAGTACAGTCAATACCATAAAACAACAAGAAAAAAGTCATTAGGACATGTAGATCTTTCGCTATAATAGATCAATTAACAAGGTTGCAGAGTAATTAGCGTAAGTGGATACAAATATGGAATCATTTAGGGTAAATGAAGGACGCCTGTTAAATTTAGATTTAGACACATGGGTGCTTTATACACCCTTTCAGTTCACCGTGTGTGACCGTAGCCAGGTCGTAAAAATAGGGATTGTTGAGCTTTATGAAGAATCTAGTGTATTAATACTAGAAATCTGGAAGGTGAATGGAGGCAACGGGAAGCCACAGACTGAGAGTTATATAGTGGAAGGAGCAGGGTCCTCCAGCAGCACAGAGTATATCAGGAGATGAGTGATGTGTTAGTGAGGACAGGGCTGCATGTGACAGGGGCAGTGACATGATGTGAGGAGGGGAATGGAGGCAGCAGGAAGTCACAGACTGAGAGTTATATAGTGGAAGGAGCAGGGTCCTCCAGCAGCACAGAGTATATCAGGAGATTAGGGATGTGTTAGTGTGGACAGGGCTGCATGTGACAGGGGCAGTGACATGATGTGAGGAGGGGAATGGAGGCAGCAGGAAGTCACAGACTGAGAGTTATATAGTGGAAGGAGCAGGGTACCCAGCAGCACAGAGTATATCAGGAGATGAGTGATGTGTTAGTGAGGACAGGGCTGCATGTGACAGGGGCAGTGACATGATGTGAGGAGGGGAATGGAGGCAGCAGGAAGCCACAGACTGAGAGTTATATAGTGGAAGGAGCAGGGTCCCCAGCAGCACAGAGTATATCAGGAGATGAGTGATGTGATAGTGAGGACAGGGCTGCATGTGACAGGGGCAGTGACATGATGTGAGGAGGGGAATGGAGGCAGCAGGAAGCCACAGACTGAGAGTTATATAGTGGGAGGAGCAGGGTCCCCAGCAGCACAGAGTATATCAGGAGATGAGTGATGTGATAGTGAGGACAGGGCTGCATGTGACAGGGGCAGTGACATGATGTGAGGAGGGGAATGGAGGCAGCAGGAAGCCACAGACTGAGAGTTATATAGTGGAAAGAGCAGGGTCCCCCAGCAGCACAGAGTATATCAGTAGATGAGTGATGTGAGGCTTCTGTCACAATCATGCAGGAAGATTGCAGTGTCAGAGATGTTTCTATGTAAAGTTTATACATTCGGTTTGTCTGTTTAAAAAAATACAGCAGCCTTCTGTTAGTAGTTGTCTTACCTGTCAGTCTTTGATTAAATCTTGGTCTCCATGAAAATGGCCACCTCCATAGGCATCAATACATGGACATAGGACACAATTTCTGAACTGTGTCATCATGCCACAGATGGCGAAGCCAACCACGTCTTGTACTGGCTCAGCATCAGGGAGTGAGGGAGATCACCCCTATTTCAGGGAGTCTCCCTGACATTCAGGGCAAGTATGCTTTTATGACATGTGACATTTGTGTGGTTGAAGCTTTGTTTTTTAACATTGGTCAGATTGCACCCAGAAATGAGCACACCAAGTAAGAGTCACCGGGCGTTTTGTGTTTTTTGCACTCTGCCCTCCAGCGTGTCTTGAAGCCGGGGAGGGGGGCTGTTTAGAGGCCGTCTGGTGGTGACATTGGAGCAGTACCCAGCATACAGCCAGCTGATCTTGTAGGCAGTGATCCGGTTAATGTACCTCTCCTCCCATAGCGCTGTGTGTGGTACTGACAGTTAGCAGCTGGGTGACCTTGCAGCCTCTCCCCCCTCCACACACACAGAGACCTGAAACATCTGTTGTGTTACTCATGTTTCAGCAATCAGACACCACAGGCCCAAAAGGCAGCACAGTGAGATGGGAAATGTAAGGTTACATAAAAAGACCATTGCACGCTCCCCTAGATAGTGGTTACATGAGTATCCGCTGCTCCACAACATACACACGCTAAAAGTTACTGTGCGCTCGCTGTACTGTGCTGTATGAAGGAGACAATTTTCCTTTGTACTCCGCTCGTCCTGGGAACCTGGTCGTAGATCCGGCTATTGCTGTCTACGTAGAGAGATCTATGTTTGCAGAGCCGGACCTAACTGACTCTGGAAACAACTAAAACAAGGTTTCCCCCGTTTGTAACATAATATCGCTGTTTGTGTTCTGGCTGCCGAATGTTCGTACACCGCTACGTAAGGCTTTGCAGAACTGTAAAATACATTATTTTGAAAACCTCTAAAAATGCCGTTAAATAGATATTGTGGCTGATTCACTTATAAATAACTCATTGTACACATTTATTAGTGACGCAGCGCGCAAATGTATATCATTGCAAATGTACGGTGGCTCAGTGGTTAGCACTTCTGCCTCACAGCACTGGGGTCATGGGTTCAATTCCCGACCATCACCTTATCTGTGTGGAGTTTGTATGTTCTCCCCGTGTTTGCTTGGGTTTCCTCCGGGTGCTCCGGTTTCCTCCCACACTCCAAAAACATACTGGTAGGTTAATTGGCTGCTAACAAATTGACCCTAGTCTGTGTGTATATGTGTGTGTACATTAGGGAATTTAGACTGTAAGCTCCAATGGGGCAGGGACTGAGTTCTCTGTACAGCGCTGCGGAATTAGTGGCGCTATATAAATAAATGGTGATCATGATGATGATGAAGAATGGAAGAAAGGAAGTCCCATGCTAACAAGGCCTTTTCATTTGTCATTGACCAATACATCTTTTAGGCTGAATGCACAGGAGGTGGTCGTTAAACTTTCATCCTGTGTCCTAGAGAGATAGGAAACCTAACAGCAAGTAATTTAGGGAATCGCAGATTGATGTAACTTTTTTTTTTTAAATTGAAACTGCATTTAAATCCAAGTTTAGAGAACATATCACACCCTGATGCTAATCATCATCACCATTTGCTTATATAGTGCCACTCATTCTGCAGCGCTGTACAGAGAACTCACTCACATCAGTCCCTGCCCCATTGGAGCTTACAGTCTAAATTCCTTAACATACACAGACACACAGAGACAGACAGACAGAGAGACTAGGTTCAATTTTTGACAGCAGCCAATTGATGTACACACATCGTTCTGGTTTCCGCGGATGGGTGGGAATCGGCAAAAGTAGTTACCGCAATCTCCACCGGAAGGGATAAGTGAAGCACATTCATTTAATTAAATTACGTTTAAAATATATTTTCATCCTTATATTAAGCCTACAGTAGGCACACAGGATGTTTCATGAATAAATCGCCACTTAAGGTACCGGTGCGCTAGTAATTATACCTGCTGGTGGAGTGGGCGGGGCCTGGCCACATCCAGAATTTCCTATATTTCTAATACATTATTATAATACATACACTCTGTGTTTCTTGATTTCGTCATGTTTGTAGCATGTACACAGCTAAATGTTTTGTTTTGTTTTGTTTTTTACAATTATAATTTGTGTCCGACATTTTAAGTTTTATGTAACCCTCTTTTTTTTAACTAAACAAAAAAAAAAAGAGTTGATGGGCCAGTCTATTTTTTGCAATACATCCTCAAGAAAAGAGAACTTTTCACTTTTTTTTGACAGCTGATGAGACCACTTTTGAAACATCAAGAACCAAAGCAAAAACAACAACCCCTTTTCTCGCCCCTGGGAGAGGGCTGATTAGCATGCCAATAAGGCTGTTTAGTATTCTAATGGCTTGGTTAGCATGCTAATCTGAGGCGCAGCTTTATGTCCGCGCTCTGCGCCGCTGAGAAGCCCGGCAGTGAAGCAGAGGCTTATGGGAGACCTATACTGTTTGTTATTAGCATAATGAGCATGTTGAATGTTCTCCTTGTAGCACATGTTTTGAATCATTCTTGAAATGTATGCATCTGCTATGTGTGCCTCGTGCCTCAGTGAGGTTACTGGTTTGCAGTGAACTGATAGACTGCATTATCAGTATAATTGGGTCAGCCCTCTGCGTGGAGCCTACGGATGCTCTTCAGTATAAGTGCTATAAAGTATAATACATACTAATGCATTACTGGTGAGTGAACTTGTGACCCCGAGGGAGTGATCGATGTCATTAGTGCAGTGTGTTAGGACATTAGCACAGCCTTAACCAAACATATTAAGCAATAAAACACGCAGGAACAGGTGCTTTGTCTTCATAAACCAGCTACATGACTTACCAGCATCAGTACACATTAATGTAAAGGGTTTTCCACTTTAAATATACATTTGTATAAATCCTATTTCCCGATAGCAGCTACTATTAATGCTTTAGAATTCTGCAGCCTTTCCACAGTGTTGTGGACTACCATGGCAACCACAGTCACACGGCACCTGATGTAGTTAGCAGTGAGGCATTGGAACGCCCCTGGTCCGTGTTTTGTAAAGTCCTCCACCTCACACCTCTGCCTTCACATGATATACTGAGAGCAGTGAACCTGTGTCTCTGGAAGTCATTTTTTTTTTTTGTAACCTCCAGAAAGATTTTGAAAAGGAGCCAATGGTTTGTAGAAGGTCTGCTAAGAAAAATAACTATAAGGTGCATCTTAAAAGGTAGTTATTGTGCCATTTAAACTTATATAAACCTTCTATGTGGGATTGCAGCTTTAATTCCATGCCTTCTTCTGTGCATGGCGGTGCAGGTGGCTGACGGGATTTATAGAAAGTGCTCTTTGTAATCAAGTTGAAATTACTCCAGGCCAGTGTAACCGAGCTTCCATGAGAGAGTCAGTTTATAATCAGATCCATTTCTCTCTCTCAAGGCTGGAATGATTAGATATTGTACTTATGGACTGTGTTTTCACGGTAGATCATACAGTAATTAATAGTAGAACCACTCTGGGCTTCAATTATGCAGAGACGAAATGCAGGACTCGCGTTAGAGATGGGGCGAAATACTAAGAGGAGATTATCCTGGATTTATTTGCAAATATATATTATATATTTTATGTATCCTGCTTTATAAAGCATTGCCGGGAATGCTTGACGTAAATGTTTTTGGGTGTGTAATGTAACATGTTTGGAGAGGAGACGGTTAGCTGAATTTTTCTCGTGGTAAATTTGCTTGTTTGTGGGAACAGAGGGGTCAGTGTTACAAGAATGCAAAGTATTGTGCACAAGGATTGTTAATATATGTATAAACCCCTCTCCGTTATCTTGTCCAATCAGATATGGGGGAACTATCTACATTGTTTTTCTTTTATAATGTTCCTAATAGGTTACTGAGCCGAGTCTGACCTCCCAGCCTTAAAATTTGCCAACCACCCTCTGAATAACATAATAAAAAAAAAAATCCAGATTTACCTAATAAGATAAAATTGGACATTATTGCATCAATGTAAGACATTCTGTGATGTGGGTTTGCGACCTTGAAACAAACACAATGCAGAATTCGATGTACTTTTTTGTTTCAACATCTGATACACAACTCCCAGAAAGCTTTTGAATGTCTTTTTATTTGTGTTGCAGCTGTGTTTTTATACCAATCTTTCAAGTCTTCTAGTGATCTAGTACTCTACGGTTTTTCTCACTGCGTCATGAACCCGCGGCGCAGAGAATTTAGGCGGAAAACGGCAGGAACCCTATTTTTTTGAAATGTCGGCGCTCTGAGCGTCCAACATCAAGCACAATGTTTTCTTTTCAAAACCTCTACTCTAGCAGCATATAATAGAATAATAGAGCCTATTCTTGTGACATGCCGGGGACCAGAATGTACCGATGTAACCCGCATAGACTAGTTTTTTATTTATTAACTCTTTTTTTTTTTTCCCTCTGGTTTTAACTCTTTTCTGGTTTTTACTGATGTAGTCCTAGTGGTTTTTTTTAGATCCCATCCCTGACAATTTACTTGGTGTCAATACTAACTCATTTACAGTTCTCAAGGTTGCTGACTAACGGAAATACTATGGTGCGAAGGGAAAATGACGCAGGGCAGATGTCTTCTACCTTTGTGCCGTAGTGCACTTATTTCAGCAAATCTGAGTCCACATTTTGCGATTGCAGTGAAGCATTCTGTCTGTACTCCAATGCAAAAACAAGATTTAACCTTGTGTCCCGGACGAGTAGGCAAACCTCCCGGATTCGCCGAAATTCACGGCATTGAATGGTGGATGCTTAATCACGTCATTAAGCCGCGTCACCGCTATGCAACACCATGAATTTAGCCATTTCATAGTGGGGGGCGGGGCTATGGTGACGCGACAACGTCACCACGCCCCCTCCTACCCTCTGTCACATGACAGAAGTCTGTTTTGAAAGTTGGCATGTATGATATAGATGACTTTCTTTCATGAAACTCATAGCTTTTGGTCTGTTTCTGTCTAGACTTGAACATACTGACTTGTAGATTAGCTGCGCATCCTTTTGTTTAATACATAATGTACTGTAGACCTGACAGAAGTAAATTATTTAGGGCATTTGCTGAATTGTCCACTATGCACCGTTAATCGCACATTGAATTTATCAGCTCAGATATTACAATTAACTCCGGTTTAGCATCATTCTGGTGAATAACCTGTTTATGGTGTAATGGGGAATTTCCCAGTTCACAGCATGATCTTAGGTCATCTAACATGGGACTAAAAGCATGGGTTAGAGTTGGACTAAGCAGCCTGTAGCACGCTGCTGCGGTGGAACCACAAGGCCCAGCATGCCTCGTCAGCCTTCAGCTGGAAGAGTGCTGGTACTTGTAGTTGGGTTGCTCAACTCTGGGTTAGAACATGAATGTTGCTCAGCCGTGTGCTTTCGGTTTCCATTAGTGGGGGGCGGAGGGGAGGGGGTGATCTCCTGATTTATCACAGCTGCGGATATTTGGGTTGAAAGGATATTTTTTTTTTACTTCTTCTACGTTGCGCTAAAAGAAAACGTAGTGATTTCCGGTCTGCAGGAAGCCGGGGACGACACCAGCTGCTTCTCCACAAGGAAGGAAGATGACACTATTAACTATTCAAATACCGGTGTCGGCGAGCTGTGGTCTGCGCGGTAACGATGCGGCGCGCAGGATTCTTCCTATATCACACGAGGCACGATAAGGAATTATATACATTACGGCGTGTTTAGAGGGATGATGAACCAAGTCGTGGGACAAGGGGGAGAGTTTGCATAGACACGTAGAATTTGACGGCAGATAAGAACCGCTTGGCCCATTTAGTCTGCCCATTTATTAACCTATGGTAGCCTCCAACCCTATTTGATCCTTAGTTCTTTACAAGGATATCCTTATGTCTATCCCAAGCATGTTTCAATTGCTCTACTGTATTAGCCTCTACCACCTCTGATGGGAGGCTATTCCACTTATCCACTACCCTGCCTGTGAAGTCATGTTTCCTCTGACCCTACTTCCCCCCAGTGTCAGTACATGTCCTTGTGTTCTAATACTTCTCTTCCCCCCAGTGTCAGTACATGTCCTCGTGTTCTAATACTTCTCTTCCCCCCAGTGTCAGTATATGTCCTCGTGTTCTAATACTTCTCTTCCCCCCAGTGTCAGTACATGTCCTCATGTTCTAATACTTCTCTTCCCTCCAGTGTCAGTACATGTCCTCGTGTTCTAATACTTCTCTTCCCTCCAGTGTCAGTGCATGTCCTCGTGTTCTAATACTTCTCTTCCCTCCAGTGTCAGTGCATGTCCTCGTGTTCTAATACTTCTCTTCCCCCCAGTGTCAGTACATGTCCTCGTGTTCTAGTACTTTTCTTCCCCCCAGTGTCAGTACATGTCCTCGTGTTCTAGTACTTTTCTTCCTCCCATTGTCAGTACATGTCCTCTTGTTCTAATACTTCTCTTCCCCCCAGTGTCAGTACATGTCCTCGTGTTCTAATACTTCTCTTCCCTCCAGTGTCAGTACATGTCCTCGTGTTCTAATACTTCTCTTCCCTCCAGTGTCAGAACATGTCCTCGTGTTCTAATACTTCTCTTCCCTCCAGTGTCAGTGCATGTCCTCGTGTTCTAATACTTCTCTTCCCTCCAGTGTCAGTGCATGTCCTCGTGTTCTAATACTTCTCTTCCCCCCAGTGTCAGTACATGTCCTCGTGTTCTAATACTTCTCTTCCCCCCAGTGTCAGTACATGTCCTCGTGTTCTAGTACTTTTCTTCCCCCCCAGTGTCAGTACATGTCCTCGTGTTCTAATACTTCTCTTCCCCCCAGTGTCAGTGCATGTCCTCGTGTTCTAATACTTCTCTTCCCCCCAGTGTCAGTGCATGTCCTCGTGTTCTAATACTTCTCTTCCCTCCAGTGTCAGTACATGTCCTCGTGTTCTCATACTTCTCTTCCCTCCAGTGTCAGTGCATGTCCTCGTGTTCTAATACTTCTCTTCCCTCCAGTGTCAGTACATGTCCTCGTGTTCTAATACTTCTCTTCCCTCCAGTGTCAGTACATGTCCTCGTGTTCTAATACTTCTCTCCCCCCCCATTGTCAGTACATGTCCTCGTGTTCTAATACTTCTCTCCCCCCCCATTGTCAGTACATGTCCTCGTGTTCTAATACTTCTCTTCCCCCCAGTGTCAGTACATGTCCTCGTGTTCTAATACTGCTCTTCCCTCCAGTGTCAGTACATGTCCTCGTGTTCTAATACTTCTCTTCCCTCCAGTGTCAGTGCATGTCCTTGTGTTCTAATACTTCTCTTCCCCCCAGTGTCAGTGCATGTCCTCGTGTTCTAATACTTCTCTTCCCTCCAGTGTCAGTGCATGTCCTCGTGTTCTCATACTTCTCTTCCCTCCAGTGTCAGTGCATGTCCTCGTGTTCTAATACTTCTCTTCCCTCCAGTGTCAGTGCATGTCCTCGTGTTCTAATACTTCTCTTCCCTCCAGTGTCAGTACATGTCCTCGTGTTCTAATACTTCTCTCCCCCCCCATTGTCAGTACATGTCCTCGTGTTCTAATACTTCTCTCCCCCCCCATTGTCAGTACATGTCCTCGTGTTCTAATACTTCTCTTCCCCCCAGTGTCAGTACATGTCCTCGTGTTCTAATACTGCTCTTCCCTCCAGTGTCAGTACATGTCCTCGTGTTCTAATACTTCTCTTCCCTCCAGTGTCAGTGCATGTCCTCGTGTTCTAGTACTTCTCTTCCCCCCAGTGTCAGTGCATGTCCTCGTGTTCTAGTACTTTTCTTCCCCCCGGTGTCAGTACATGTCCTCGTGTTCTAGTACTTTTCTTCCTCCCAGTGTCAGTACATGTCCTCGTGTTCTAATACTTCTCTTCCCTCCAGTGTCAGTACATGTCCTCGTGTTCTAGTACTTTTCTTCCCCCCAGTGTCAGTACATGTCCTCGTGTTCTAGTACTTTTCTTCCTCCCAGTGTCAGTACATGTCCTCGTGTTCTAATACTTCTCTTCCCCCCAGTGTCAGTACATGTCCTCGTGTTCTAATACTTCTCTTCCCTCCAGTGTCAGTGCATGTCTTCGTGTTCTAATACTTCTCTTCCCTCCAGTGTCAGTGCATGTCCTCGTGTTCTAATACTTCTTTTCCTTTGTAGAATGTTTCCCTCCTGCACCTTGTTATAACAGTTGATGTATTTTAAACTTTCTATCATGTCCCCCGTTCCCTTCTCTGCTCCAAACTATACATATTAAGATTGTTTAGTCTTTCTGGGTAAGTTCTGTGCTGTAGACCATGCACCATTTTAGTTGCCCTTTTTCGTACAGTTTCTAAGTATTGATTTGCACCCATCAAATAGAGACTTCTATGACGCAATGGTAGGAAAGATTGGTTTAGACATAGATCATTTTGTGTAAGTGAAATCGTACTGTGGGCCGTCTCCGCTGTCAGCTCAACTATTTCTGCAGGGACTCCGCAGTGATAATTTATATTATTTGTTTATTTGACCAATCTGCGCACAGTTCTATTAGAGATTGAGATCTTCCAGATCTTGCCTTGTCTTGCCTTATCTGGTAATTTATATTATTATAATATTACTAGTGACAGATGAGTCTGGTTATTATATAAGAGGCTGCGTGTTAAGAATTGATGCATTAAGACTTTGATATCATTACAAACATCTGCAGAGAACCCATCAAACACTATTATATTACATATTACACATCATACACTGTGAGGTTCCATATTTATAATCGTCTCGCATACAAACCATTAATTTACTTATCAAACATCCGCAATACGGCTGTAACAGATGGTGACCGGTGTAACATCAGCTGAAACATATTGTACCAATCTTGGCAGAGATAGTTGATCATTTAAACGGGTTTAAATGTGTAGTCTGAGATCCTTGGACATGAAGGAAATCTGCTAAACAAGGAGAAGGCAATACGGAGATATTTATCTGAATGTAGACATGGCCGTCAGTCACTATAAGCGGTCTCTGAATGTAGACATGGCCGTCAGTCACTATAGGCAGTCTCTGAATGTAGACATGGCCGTCGGTCACTATAGGCAGTCTCTGAATGTAGACATGGCCGTCAGTCACTATAGGCAGTCTCTGAATGTAGACATGGCCGTCAGTCACTATAGGCAGTCTCTGAATGTAGACATGGCCGTCAGTCACTATAGGCAGTCTCTGAATGTAGACATGGCCGTCTGTCACTATAGGTAGTCTCTGAATGTAGACATGGCAGTCTCTGAATGTAGACATGGCAGTCTCTGAATGTACACAGGGCAGTCTCTGAATGTACACAGGGCAGTCTCTGAATGTACACAGGGCAGTCTCTGAATGTAGACATGGCAGTCTCTGAATGTAGACATGGCAGTCTCTGAATGTAGACATGGCAGTCTCTGAATGTACACAGGGCAGTCTCTGAATGTACACAGGGCAGTCTCTGAATGTTCACATGGCAGTCTCTGAATGTAGACATGGCAGTCTCTGAATGTAGACATGGCAGTCTCTGAATGTAGACATGGCAGTCTCTGAATGTAGACATGGCAGTCTCTGAATGTACACAGGGCAGTCTCTGAATGTTCACATGGCAGTCTCTGAATGTAGACATGGCAGTCTCTGAATGTACACAGGGCAGTCTCTGAATGTTCACATGGCAGTCTCTGAATGTAGACATGGCAGTCTCTGAATGTAGACATGGCAGTCTCTGAATGTAGACATGGCAGTCTCTGAATGTACACAGGGCAGTCTCTGAATGTACACAGGGCAGTCTCTGAATGTAGACATGGCAGTCTCTGAATGTAGACATGGCAGTCTCTGAATGTAGACATGGCAGTCTCGGCAGTCTCTGAATGTACACAGGGCAGTCTCTGAATGTAGACATACAGTGTAAGAAAACAATGTCCGTCTTGCATACTATCTTTTCCACTTCACTTTAAGACGCTATTGGAGCTCCAGTCTATAATTGTATATAATTTGCTGAATAAATGATGTCTTAATACCTTTCAGCCATTTACCTCGTTCCTGCAGACAAATCCCGTCTGTAGTTACTATGGTGACATCATGGGAACTAATTCAGTCCCCGACATGGGAAATGTGCCAAGCTGCATGTCACACTGTGATGGGAAGTGGGAGCTCGTTTCTTATAATGATATATACACCTGTCTAGTTGGAAGACCCAAAAATTGATATTTTTATAAATGGACTGTGCTGGTTAGTATTGTGCTTTACATAGCGGCATAATTAAATGTGCAATTTAACCAAGTATCTCGTTCCTCTTTACCAGAAACCACTATATAACTACAAATGGCTGTGGTATAGGGTATCGTTATTGTTTATTTAATTAGCACTGACCATATTACACAGCGCTGTACAGAGAATATTTATAATTCAGTCCCTGTCACATTGGAGCTTACAATCTAATTGTAATTTTTGTTTTGGGTAACTTTACCAAATGCAAATATCTATCCTCCAATCAGACCTAAGGTTTCATTGTGTAACTTACTCTAAGGGGTAAATGTATTAACTAGTGATTCTAACCTGGACAATCCTTCGTTTGTTGAGAAGGAATCGAGGACCAGCCGCCTTACGGTTTCGGCTCCAAGTGACTGTAAGGCCGCTAATGTCTATAACGTGCTTTTATCAGATTCACAAATAAGGAGATGATCCTTCAATGAAAATCTAGATGGAAGCAAACTTGATATAGATAAATAAGTGGTTGGCAGGACGACCCATATGCTGAAATAATCTTAGACCGGCAGCTTGGCAGTGACACATAACACATAACAGACAGTTGCTGGGAGAGATTTATGCCGAGTAATTTGACGCTGTGCAAGAGTTTGACATTATTAGTGGCATGGTGCAGAGTAATGAGCTATCACTGGGTGAGATGGGTGGACGTCTCAGTACGCTGCATTTCCTGGTGAGATTGTGGACACAGACAGTTGCCCTGGGTACAGCTGGATCTGAATATTACCCTAGGTAACAATAAACACCATACATGGCGCGTATGCAGGGTCCGCGCACCGTTTTGTGTGTCTGCTGGACGGGTAGCGCCAACCAGGGCCCGTCCTCGGGGAAGATCTGCCATAGGACAGGGCTCCGGGTGCTCTGGCTGAGGCCTGGTAGTAGTTGCAGTAATAAGTGCGCGCGGTTCATGTCATTAGGTTTTAATTAAATAAAATAAAAATTTTAATAGTTATAGAGGCGAACCAGCATCCATCAATCATTAACCCCTTATCATTATCCATCAATCATTCAGCATTATCCCTTCATCCTGTATCAATAACTAACATCAGTCTCTGATCCCCTCTCATCATCGTTCACCATTAACCCTTCATGCTCCATCATTAACCATCAATCGTTCACCATTAACCCTTCATCCTCCGTCCTTAACCATCAATCATTCACCATTAACCCTTCATCCTCCATCAATCTTTAACCCTTCATCCTCTGTCTTTAACCATCAATCATTCAACATTAACCCTTCATCCTCTGTCTTTAACCATCAATCATTCACCATTAACCCTTCATCCTCCATCAATCTTTAACCCTTCATCCTCTGTCTTTAACCATCAATCATTCAACATTAACCCTTCATCCTCTGTCTTTAACCATCAGTCACTCAACACTAACCCTTCATCCTCTGACCTCCACCATCAATCATTCAACATTAACTCTTCATCATTAACCATCATTCAACATTAACCCTTCATCCTCCATCATTAACCATCAATCATTCAACATTAACCCTTCATCCTCCATCATTAACCATCAATCATTCAACATCAACCCTTCATCCTCCATCATTAACCATCAATCATTCAACATTAACCCTTCATCCTCTGTCTTTAACCATCAATCATTCACCATTAACCCTTCATCCTCCATCAATCTTTAACCCTTCATCCTCTGTCTTTAACCATCAATCATTCAACATTAACCCTTCATCCTCTGTCTTTAACCATCAGTCACTCAACACTAACCCTTCATCCTCTGACCTCCACCATCAATCATTCAACATTAACTCTTCATCATTAACCATCATTCAACATTAACCCTTCATCCTCCATCATTAACCATCAATCATTCAACATTAACCCTTCATCCTCCATCATTAACCATCAATCATTCAACATCAACCCTTCATCCTCCATCATTAACCATCAATCATTCAACATTAACCCTTCACCCTCCATCATTAACCATCAGCCATTCAGCATTAACCCTTCATCCTCAATTATTAGCCATCAGTTATTCAACATTAACCCTTCATCCTCCATCAATCTTTAGCCCCTCATTCTCCATCTTTACCCCTGTCATAATTCTCTGTTAAGTTTCTTCCATAGTTCTCATCATTCTCCATTAACCCCCTCATCTATCTGACCACCCGTCCGCCAGGCTCTTCCAGAGGGGCACTCATCAAACATCGGTTCTCCTCTGAGTGCTTCAGCGCTGATGCCCGCTGAGAGGAATGTGGCCGCCCGGAATGTGAATACTTCAGGGAATGCCCAACATTTATTCACGTAGAAAGGGATGTTTTATTATCAAACATTTCTCTTGATGGAGACTATCCGTGTACTCGGTGGCGGAACTACCATTGGTGCGGCTGATGCCGTGCACCGGGGCCCGTGGAGATAATGGGGCCCGCTGCATGGCAGATGCAGAGGGTCAGGGGCCTCCGTTCCCCCCTCCCCGCGGAGCTCGATAGTTCCACCTCTGAGTGTACTCCTATAAGCTGTACTGTATATTGTAGCAATAAAGTGCTTATTACAACAACGAAATAGTGATAACGTCCCACACTTCCATATCACGATTCATTCTGGGACATTCACTAAAACTGGTGCAAAAGAACATGGTTACCCATAGCAACCAATCACTTGTTAGTTTTTGTTATGTATTGGAGGGATGTGGTTTGTGATTCTGATTGGCTGGTATGGGGTTTAGTACCTTTTACCCGTGCACCTGTGATAATCTCCTTTATAAGACTTCAAATTAATTTCCCCGGCATTTCAGCCACTCTGAGGATTAGTATCTGGATTTATTTCTTTTCTTTAGTCAAATGTAAATTTTGTTGATATTTATCTGGGTTTTGGCCAAATCGTTCAAGACCTCCGACCTCTGTTATACGGAAACTGAGACTGTGGACTAGCAATAAGATTTTCCATTAACATCAAATTAATAGTTGCGCCTTAACGTAGTAGAGCTGTAAAGGAAATTCTAGTAATATATTGGGAATTTATATATAGCATTGTACTTAATTTATTGCATGCAGATGTGATTTGAGCTTAACACCAATTACCATTTTTTTGGGGTTAATTTGGATTAAATATGGGCTTAGAATCTCCACATAAAACTTAAAAGAATTGTCGGTCTAGCGTGTGCACACTTAAAAGGACATCAACCAGTGTTCAAAATCGTATGATCTCTCCTCCTCCCACAAAGCAGAAGTGGACATCTTTTTTTTAAACTACTAGAAATCTGCTGAATCTGTCTCCTCTGTACATTCTCATCCAGCCAGATAAACTGATACCTTATCTTCATCAGCTGAAAATGTGCAACTCTGCTTGGAAGATAAAGTTGTATGAAGGTGGACATTCCCTTAAAGAGTCCGTCTATCAGAGATAGTCCCTCCTTTTGGATCAAAATTTTACTTTCAAACTGTCCCATCCTTTGTGTGTGATGTATAGATATCATCACCACTCATTTATATAGCGCCACTAATTCCGCAGCGCTGTACAGAGAACTCACTCACATCAGTCCCTGCCCCATTGGAGCTTACAGTCTAAATTCCCTAACACACACAGACAGAGGCAGAGACTAGGGTCAATTTTGTTAGCAGCCAATTAACCTACCAGTATGCTTTTGGAGTGTGGGAGGAAACCGGAGCACCCGGAGGAAACCCACGCAAACACGGAGAGAACATACAACCTCCACACAGATAAGACCATGGCCAGGAATTGAACTCATGACCCCAGTGCTGTGAGGCAGAAGTGCTAACCACTGAGCACCGTGCTGCCCCGATAGAGCACTAGCTCTCACAGCCAATTGCACTGTACTAAGGAATGGCCGGGCTGATAATTTTCTTCTTAATGATATCTTTGTTTTTGTTTTTTTATAAACTTGTATTTGTAAAATTCTTTGGTTTGGTAAATCCTGAGGTAAAATTGAATTCATGGTGGACATTCTCACCAGAGTATGTTTATTGGGACTTAGAAAGCCTATTTTGATTCTGAGAATCAGGAGAGTTAAGTATCTTGTTTATATATGCAAATTCAGCCTGTTATTCCTGGTAGGTATTCTTCTGGTCCTGCTTTTGTTCAACCAGATGAGACCTAGATATATGTTGCAAAGAAAGTGTCAGGAGGAAACGTACGGTCAGTAAATTCTTTACATTTTCCTCTCTGTTGTATATCGTATATCTTGTAAAGAGTAAGCAGGTCTATGCTTGTCTAATGACCATTCTCAGAAGTCACTTTAGTCATTAATATAAAATATAGGCTCGTGAAATGTTCCTGTCACCTTCTCATAAAAAGGAGCTGCAGCCATTTTGTGTGCCGAACCATTGTTCATGCGAATGCTTCCTACCGATCCGCTAGCGGAGGCAGCCATTTTGTGTGCCAAACCAATGTTCATGAGAAAATAAGCAAACTGTGCCTAATAATACTTGAAAATAAACTTTAATACTAGTTCAGTTTACAAAATGGCTGCCCGCACTGTGCATTGGCTATAGGGGAATGATGAAGCTATAAAATTAAATGAAAACTACCATTAATAAAGCAAGTAAACCCATTATTAAAACTTTAGACAAGTCAAAAGCATGCCTGGGCTGTTGTACGTACACACATTACTGGTCAAACATCCCTCAGTCATAATGTAAACAACTTAGTCAAGTTATTTTTGTCATACTTTTCTTTTGAACAATGTGACAGTTCAAATAAGGAAGTGAGTATGTTTCCTGCCTTTATCAAACTTAAACCATCGAAGCCCCCGTGGTGTGATTTATCGTCGGCGTCCCGGCCATCCATCCAGCCTGTGATCACATGATCACATTAGCGATGAGAGAGCGACTCCGCAAGGTCATACAACAATGATCTGTGTATCCGGACGGGCTACTGAATCAGTAATAGGATGCAAGGTTATACCGTCAGATTTCATTATGTATAGTATCTATAGATTATGCGGCCCCGGGGTGAGAATTCGTGGTTAGGCCACATGTCAGTGGCAATTTATGGTAACACAGAGGAGCATAGGACATTACAGGAGATCAGATAATATATATGTAACCCCCTGTCACTGTGTGTGGGGTGGGGTGTAAATGTTACACAGTGCACCTCCTCCTCAAGCCCTGGTTAGCTGATGGGCCTGGGTGTAATAACCAGGGGACCCCTGCACATCCAGGTCTCTCTTTGTAGTTAGTGGGACAAGGGTGATGTCACTTTGAGGTGCAGGGCAATAAGTCACAATAATTTAGGTCAGACCATCTCTATGACAAACTGAACTCTTTATTTACACACCTCTTCCTCCAGCAGGATAGTCATAGTGGTTGCAGAAATATAGAAATATATATACAGTTCCTAATTCTCCAGCACAGTTGTTAATTAGCAATATGAATATGGTTACAAATACATCTTCTTACTCCTCCTGCTCACATATTACACTGCTGGTGATGTCACAGTACATACCAGGCTCTGCTGGGAACAGTAGTTCCACAACTACTCACAGTTCAGCCTCTGTTTCCAGTACACACATTGAGGAATCTCAGGATGACTTACCTCCTGCACACACTTATAGCTCTGACCCTGTCTCTGTGCAGCTCTACAAGCAGGGGTAACATCCCTGGGGGTATAACACGTCACTGGTGTTCTCTCTGAGATTACCACAGCTGTCCCTCTGCTACAACCCTCTGTCCAAGGATCTCTGCTCTGGGGACTCTGTCCCTATTGCAGTGTTGGCTAACCTGTGACACTCCAGGTGTTGTGAAACTACAAGCCCCAGAATGCTTTGCCAATATATAGCAGCTTATTGCTGGAAGGGTATGCTGGGACTTGTAGTTTCACAACACCTGGGGGTAAATG